>NW_015625056.1:0-34982 GCF_001515625.1 Sinocyclocheilus rhinocerous
CATAGTGGACAAATTGTACATTGACGGACAGCTTTTCAAAGACAAAGACATTACCCCCTGGCTCTATTAGCACCCTTCACTCAACAATCATCCCAGCATTAGTAATATATCACTCTTTTCTTGCATCTATAACATAATGCACCTATGTCTCGCTGCACTACACAAGTATGCACACCAGTCACCGATGTTTTGCTTTTCAAACTCTGTGTTGTTTTTTGTTTTATTGCGTCTTTTGTTGTAAATGTTTAGGTTTGTCTAATGTTATTATGTCTTACTGTTCTGTATTTGCCACATACATACAAATTAATTCATACATACATGTCAGAATAGAAATATTAGCTCAACATGAAACCACACCCATACACAACCACATACATACAAATTCATTCATACATACATGTCAAAATAGAAATATTAGCTCAACATGAAACTCAAATTCATAACCTGGAACATCCGTGGCGTTAGCTCTTAGACAAAAAAAAAAAGTTCTCAACTATTTGGATAATCTACAGGCAGATATACAATTCACTCATTCATTTTCAGCCCCTTATAATTCAAAACAAAGAGGAGTATGTATCTTGATAAGAAAAAAAATCCAATTTGTTCATAATACAACTATTTCAGACCCAGAAGGATGCTTTATTATCATAAACATATCAATTAACAATCAATCGGTAACAATTGCCAACATTTACGGCCCAAATTCAGATGACCCTTCTTTTTTTCACACTTTTTTTTCTTCCATTTCAAATTTCTCCAACTGCCCGGTAATTATAGGAGGCGATTTTAACACTGTAATTGACCCATCACTTGACAGATCCACAAGCAATAAACGACACTGGCAATCCACTGACACAATAATACAGTTCATGAGAGATTTTGGCATCGGCGATGGTTGGAGGCTACAGCATCCAACTAGCAGAGAATATACATTTTACTCACCGGTTCATCATAGCTACTCCCGCATCGACTTTTTCCTAACTAGTAACTCAATCATACCAAATATCTCTGAATACAAAATCCACCCCATCAGCATCAGTGACCACGCTCCAATAACACTCATATGGAATCCAGCTAATTTACATAAATACACCAGTAGATGGCGCTTTAACATATCTCTCCTTAAAGACCCAGAGTTTGACAGTTATCTTAAAAGAGAGTGGACATCCTTCCTAGAAATAAATGACTCTCCAAAGTCATCAGCTTCATTGCTTTGGGAAACAGGCAAAGCAGTACTACGAGGTAAAATCATATCATTCTCCGTCCATAAAAAGAAAATAGAAAAGCAAGAAGAAATCAGACTAGAAGAAAAAATAAAAGAACTAAAAGAACTACATGCAAATAACCCAACAGAAGTAATATATAATGAACTAAGAAAACAAAAATTCCTGCTATTCCTGCTAATCAATAAAAGAACTCAATTTCTAATTCATAGACTCCGTCAAGAAACCTTCCATCACAGCAACAAATCCAGTAAATATTTGGCCAATCAAATTAAAAGAAACAGAGAAAAACAGCAGGGAAGCCTACCAACTCTCCACAAGAAATAAATACAATATTCCGAAACTTCTATGCTAAACTTTATTCATCTGATAATAACACAAGACAAGAGGATATTAATTCATTTTTCAATAATATTCAACTCCCAAAACTTAACACTGAACAAATCAATGCACTGGACCAACCAATTACAGAAAAAGAACTTCATATCGCCCTGAGCCGAATGCCTAACAATAAAGCACCAGGACCCGATGGCTTCCCTGCTGAGTTCTATAAACACTTCTGGTCCATTTTATTTCCATTATTCATCAGAGCAATTACAGAAATAAAAGAAAACTTAAGATTACCAGTGCACATGAACACAGCCACTATTTCACTCATCCCCAAACCTAATAAAGATCCAACCCTTCCGTCAAACTACCGTACTATTTCTCTCATCAACGTAGACATCAAAATGATCAGTAAAGTTCTTGCACATAGAATTGAAAAAATTATGCCATTCATAATCCACCCAGATCAAACCGGTTTCATCAAAGGTAGGCAGGGATCCAACAACACACGCAGACTATACGATTTAATCCATTATTCATCACTACAACAGGAAAACACCATTATAGTCACTTTAGATGCAGAAAAAGCTTTCGACAGAGTCAACTGGAATTTTGTATTCACCACATTACAAAAATTTGGCTTTGGGGAGTCGTTTATTAATTGGATCAAGATTTTATACACAACACCTTCTGCCACAGTCACCACCAATGGATTAACATCACAAAGCTTCACACTGCACAGGGGGACTAGGCAAGGATGCCCACTCTCCCCTTCTTTATTCACCATCTTCATTGAACCCTTAGCAGCAGCCATCCGCCAGAACCCACTCATCAGAGGAATCCACACACCACAAACACAACATAAGATTAGTTTATATGCTGATGACATTTTACTCTTTTTGCAAAATCCTCAATCATCTCTGCAAGAAATAACTAAAACCATTGATTCATACTCTACAATCTCAGATTACGCAATAAATTGGAATAAATCCTCGATTCTTCCACTACATCAAACCAAATGGTATGTGGCAGCCCAGATATCACCCATTCCTCTATGCACAGGTCACATCACCTATTTAGGCATTAAGGTTTCCTCCAGGCTGTCAGAGCTGACTGGACTCAACTTCACTCCTTTACTGAAAACATTAGAAGACGACCTTCACCGCTGGCTCAATTTACCACTCTCCATCCAGGGCAGAATAGCTATAATCAAAATGACAGTACTCCCAAAAATAAACTACTTATTCTCAATGATCCCAACCCAACCTTCTCTCACTTGGTTCAAATCTTTAGACTCCATCATCACCCGATTCTACTGGAAAAATAAACCACCACGGATAAAATTAAGCACTTTACAAAAACCCAAATCTTTAGGAGGCTTAGAAGCCCCACATTTTTACCATTACTCACTAGCAAACCAACTTCAATACATATATAAATGGACTCACCCCACTCAGTCAGACATCATATGGCTAGATATAGAACAATCACTCTGCGAAAACTTGCACATATCAGACATCCCATTTCTCAGTCAGTCCATTAAACACCACCCATGCTTCAAAGCCTTGACAATAGCTTCGGCTCAGCTTCAGCCTGGTGGAAATATCACCAAATCACAAACTCCAATCAGGCTCCATCTAACCTCACCCCGCTTTGGAACAACCCTGACTTCACAAGCAACAAAAAAACTCTCAATTTCCATAAATGGGCAGAAAAGGGCATCACACATATTAACCACATTTTTCAGTCTAACAACCTGGTTTCATTTTCCTACTTAGCCCGGGAGTACGGTATCGGGAGCAATCAATTCTTAAACTATTTGCAACTCAAATCAGTTGTTTCATCTAAAATCAACACCAGAACCATCAATCTTCACCTTCCTTCTGCAGTAGCAGATTTAGTTAATATATCCTCCCCGAAAAAAATTACTTTCCAAAATATTCAAAATTATAACAAATTCAAATAAAATCATAACTTTACCAACAATCAAATGGGAAGAAGACCTTTCTATTGCTCCTGATACTGACTTCTGGACTCAGATTTGTAAAAATATTTATTCCATGACTAAAAACGCCAACCTTCAGCTCATACAGTATAAGACTCTTCACAGAACACACTACACTGGGGAAAGGCTGTCTAAAATGGGATTCACATCAGAAACTTGCTCGCACTGCTCACAAAAAAAATGTCCGGACACATATATCCATGCCACATGGCACTGCCCACCCATTAAACACTTTTGGAAAGACGTCACTGAATCCCTATCCCGCCTCCTGGGCTGCCACATCCCATTATCCCCCTTACTCTGTCTACTGGGTGATCTATCAACTCTCAATCAGGAAATAATAAACAAAAGGATACTCCTCGTAGCTTTAGCCATCGCCAAGAAAAATAATAATAATAATAATAATAATAATATTGAAAACAATATTGAATACACTCATAGTATTATTAAAACCTTGTATAATACTATGAGTGTATTCAATATTGTTTTCAATATTATTATTATTATTATCATTATTAATATCATATAAACATTGAGCAGTAATAAGATGATGTTGATGGGATGATATTTTATATAAGGACGGTAATGGTTTAATGAAGATCATAACACTAAATATATATACCTAAAATATATAAATATAACTAAATCAAATATGCACCCAACATATACCACACATGTTTTTAATGCACCGCTTGCTGATTTTAATGCACCACATCAGTTTAGGCATACATACATATACATATAGTAATCTTACCGTGAATTGGAAAGGAAAAAAAACAAAAAAAACAAAACATTGACACAGAAGCTAGAATAGGTGTGGTATGTGTTGGGTATGTGTCATTATTACATTATTATTATTACGATTGTTTGTTCATTATTATTACATTATTATTATTACGATTGTTATTACATTATTATTATTATTATTATCATTACTTTTATTATTATTGATATTACTGTTGCCGTCATCACAAGGTATTATTAGCATCATCATCTTTAGTATTATTATTATTATTATGCATGCTAGTACTACTTGAAAAGCAGAAACTCATTAAATCATTTCATTAGATGTCCAGTTTTGTTGTTCAGTAATCTCCATCATGTTTCCTATAATAATAGAATGGTTAAAAATACCTAGGCCTATAATAAAATACCAGTATAAAATTATAAATAGTATATCGTCTTTCTAAATCATTCCCAAACATAAGATTTTTGCCTTTGTTACCTCCTGTGCCTTCTCCAGCGCTCCTCTCCAACGTCTGTCTCCTCCCGCGTGCGTCTCTGAGTGTTCGTCACCATAGCCCATTACTGTGAGGTGTGTGCTATCATCTGTCCTCCATCCGTTCCATCCACGAGTTCCTGTAAGATCAAGAAAACCTTCGTTACATATCTCATCAATCCTGTGAACTGCTTCATTTAACTTTTCTAACTACTACTAATCCTCTGTGTGAGTCTCCTTCTGTAACAATTATACTTATTGAATACTATTTTAACATTTATTCATATTTTTTATTTTTTTAAGTCACATGTGCCTTTTTAGCACCAATGTTTTATTAAATTTTGTGTATAAAAACATGGGCACATCTGCTGATAATATGAACAAAGCACTGCATTAATGAGTGTAAAAGAAATAACAATCCATTGTGATAAAATAAAATATCACATAAAAAGCCCTTACATCAACTTAGTTAATTAAATGTGATTTTTTTTTTCCCCTGAAAGTCATCTCAGCCACTTAACAATTTGGCCGAATGGGCGATTGAAAAGCTTTTACAGATGCCTTCCCTAGTGAAAAATAAATATACAAAAATTTATTTGAAATACATTTATTACATGCTATACTAAAAATACATTTACATATTGTTTACATATCACTAAACTGGTACACTTAAAGTCTGCTAAAGTGGAACAACTAATTTTGTACTTAATGCACTTTAATTGTAAGTAGTGCTGAAATCCAACTAAAGATGAACTGTGTGGAATGCCAAGACTGCCGAAATTAGAAAAAAATAAAGAAATGTACAAAGAAATGTAAAAAAAACAAAAAAACAAATATAAATAAAGAAATATATGAATAAATATACAAATAAAAGTAACAAAATAAATAAATAATTATTTAGAACTTATGTATTTTTTCCACATGTATTTATTTTTTCTTTATTTATTTATAAATGTATTTATTTCTACGTTTCTTTGTCCGTAGGGTAAATGGCAATGGAGCCAGAGTAGGCGAGGGGCAAGCTTTGAGCCCACAGTGACACCTTGTGGTGCCCAAACAAAATACAAGAAGTGTAGCCTACATGACATGCCTGTTGATAGTGTGGGATGAATGACTTAGATGGGCAATATGGCCAAAATCACGGGCCAAGTCATTTAATATCACCCTAACTGGCCTAACAATTAGCCTACAAATGCATAAAATCTTATGAGATTGTATTAGTTTCATATTAAATGTATAATTTAATCGATTCCATCATGTCATGTTTCTACCTTCAAAATGTAAAATATTAATCTCATAACATTTTGTTCAAAAGTTTTAGAGAAATCATAAATACAATCCAACTGGCATTGACTATACTTATATTTAAAAACAAAAAACCTGGTATTTAATTCATTAATATTTATGAAAAACTACTGACAAAAATATTATCGGGGAAGCTTAAAATACATTTTGTCATTTGATCAACCAAAGTTAATTGTGTGTGTTTGGTTCAAAAAGAACCGGTTCATTCGAGACGACACTGCTTGCGTCGTATTCTTTTGAATCGTTCGAGTCGTTACTTCGAGACTACCCTGCTTGCTTTACAGTAGCGAAGCAATTTTATTAAGTACTTTGTAGTTCAGTATTTTGTATTGTCAACAAAATGTTTCAATTTTATTGACAAATATTTTGAAAATCAGCAAGCGCAAGCAAGCGTCTCGTTTGAGTCGGTTCTTTTCAATGTATCGGTCAAAGTTTTAATTGGAATCGTTTGAACGAATCGATTGAATGAATGACTGAATGGCTGCGTTCGAAACCGCATACTTCCCTACTGTATAGTAGGCAAAAAGCAGTAAGTGAGCAAATTAGTGTGTTCAAATAAGTATTCATAAAAGGCGAGAATTACCTGACTGGTGCACCAATTCTCGTGAGATTCGGATGTATGTATATTTCATTTGCATTCTAGTATGCCTACTTACCTGTTACATAGTAAGAGAAAAGAGTATGTGAAGAAAGAAGTGCGTTCGAAAACTCAGTGTTCATAAAAGAGTAGGCGAGAAATCCCCGGTTGTCCTACTGCTTCAGCCCAGATTCTGAAGTGTTCATCAATAGACAATTTTCTATCAGGAGAAGATACAGTATGTCATCATCTAACCTGATGGAGAACAGCGACAAGGGTGTTTACAAATGTGAATATTACAAACCAAAACACGGTTCCTTGTGTTAAATACACATTTGTTGAGCTACTGTACAGTAAACTGTTCAATTGCTTAAGGTGTAAGATACCATATTTGTGATTTTGCTGTAAAAACACTTTTTATTATGTAACTATAGCTAACGGGGGAGCTCCAGTAAGCACACGTATGTTCTTAAAGAATTGCAGATGATCGTTTGTGGGCAGTGGGCATCTATAGACATGAAATGTGCACTGTTATGTAGTAGAATTCACTGTTGTCAACACTGCTTACATTAGTTGAATGTAATGTAAATAAATAAATCTACATAGAGCAACTAAACATGAGTTAACTATTTCATTTGTCAATTAGTACTGTTGATAAATTGAGGAGCATTTGTGTTGGATAAAATGTGAGTTCACCTTGTAAATGTAGTATTGAGCAGATAAATCACAGAGGTGACTGACTCGTGTCTGGATGTTACAGAAACAGATGAGACACGTGTGTTTATCTGCTGCAGAGTGACTGATGAAGGAATGCTGCCATCAAAGGCTCTCAGTGAGTATACTGCAGACATCAATAAAACATCTTTTAAATCTTAAATTGTAGTTTATTTTAGTTATTGTAATTTCAAACAGAGTTATTAGAGCACTTTTCTGATTCTTGATTTCTGTGCCTTTGCTGCAGAGCTTTTGTGGTGGAGCAGGACCTGCAAGGAAAGGTGACGGCGGGATTTGTGGAAAAAAGGGAAAACCTGAAATAAAAATATAAAGTAAGATCATTCTGTTACTTCTGATACAGAAATCAAATGACATTGTGCTGTTAAAATGACTGCTTTTGTATTGTGTTTGTGCATCTTTGCAGGATCTGAAATGTCTGCAGACTGCTGTGTGCACCGAGGATGGAGATTCGACAGCAGCATCCTGGAAATGGTTTAGTGTCATGGATGAGACGCTCCATCACTCCGCCTGCCCTTACTGCCTGTGCCGGATATCCTCAGTGACCCCAGAGTTGTTATTTACAAGCCTGAGGGATGAAACAAGAGAGTTCAATTCAACAAGAAAAAGAGAAGAGGAAAACAAAAGAGATTTAAGCCAGTTTTGCTTGTGGATGAAACATTTAGCACATAAAATAAAGAAATTAGCAACATGTTCAAGAGATAACGATTTTGGGTTCACGTTATAAAAATAACATATTTAAGGCTAAAACTGTGGGTCATATTAGTAGGGTTAAAAATATAAAAACTTAAATCAACCCAAAATTTACTAGATATACTACAATCACAATAAAAGGGCAGCTGTTTCTTCAACAAGACCACAAAATGAGCAAATTTCATCAATATCAGTATATTTACAGAGAGATAATTTAAACCTGTCACTCATATCTTTTAAGTTGTTGAGCTTGTTATAATGCCGTAGATCACATGATAACGTCAACATGGCAGATGATGTCCGGATTGCATTCATACTTAACGAGATTTGGCTGTAGAGTCCATAATCTTTTAGCGCTCATGAAGTACTTATTGAAATTAAGTACCTACTCATTGAGTATGCGGTTTCTGACGCAGCCCTAGTCTGGGTGTTTAACTGCAGAATGTTGTTCCTTGTGCCATCTGGTGGATATTGTGTGAAGCACAATAATGTTTTCAAAATCTGAAAAAGCCCCTGCAAGGAGCTCTGTGGTCACGCATGAGGAATTGCATTCTGCCGCGAGAAAAAAAAAAGTGCATTTTATATATATATATATTTAGTTGAAAACATAAGTTTACATGCATATGCTTTATTCTTAATACTTTCCAACAATGACTGTATGCATGGTTTTTCCTTCTGAAGCATCAGTGAGCGTTTGAATCTTCTGTAATAGTTGCATATTCAGTTGTCCTCAGTGTGAAAAGATGGATCTCAAAATCATACAGTCATTGTTGGAAAGGGTTCAAATACACAAAAATGCTTGAAAACCAAAGAATTTGGACGTGAAGGATTTTTCTCAAGTACAGTGGGCCGTTTTACTGTTCAGGACAAACAAGGGACTCATGAACAACCAGGGGTGGACTGGGACACAATTTCAGGCCAGGAAATCTCGCACTCATCCAGGCCATCCTATACATCCACAGCAAATTCTCAAACCACAGACAACCCTATTATTTGTATGGCCATCACAAAAAAAGGTCTAAGTCCTTAGTCTGGGGCCGTGCTAACTTCCATGCATCTAAGTCCTCAAGAGGCAAGTAATTATGAAGTAGTAAAGAACAGATTAAACGATCACTCCGTAGCTCACAGGAACATGATTTTTGAGAGGGCTAAATTTAATCAGCGGCAGCAAGAAGTGGGTGAGTCCATGGATCACTTCATAACGGCTAGGGCTGCACGATAAATCGCACGTGATTGTCATGCGCATCTCGTCAGTAAAGCCGGTTCTGTGATTAGTAGTAAATCTCCATCACGTGCTTTCAGATGGAACCGGCTTTACTGACGAGATGCGCATGACAATCATGTGCGATTTATCGTGCTGTTCTAATAACGGCACTGCATTGTTTAGCCGAGCACTGTGGATACAGAGATTGGCAAGATGAGATGGTAAAAGATAGACTCGTCATGGGTATAACAGACAAAAGACTGCCAGAACAGTTACAGCTTGACCCTGATTTAACACTTGAGAAGGCTGTTGTATAACTGAACAAGTAAAAGAAAAAAAATGAAATGCTCAAGTCAAACTTTAAAAGGGAAATTACAAGTGAATAGCTGGATAGTATGCAAACTAAACAGTACAGTAATGTGAAATCAAAACATGCAAAGCCACTATATGGACAGCTGGCAAAGAAAACACCTCAAGAAAAACTTAAAAAGCAGACGCAGTGTACAAGATGCGGTGACACAAAAGGACATAATCTGCAGCAATGTCCCGCAAGAGAGTTAATATGTCATCATTGTCATAAAAAGGGACATTATGCTAGGGTGTGTAAGTCAAAGAAGGTGTATGAGGTGAATATAGCAGCGCTAACTTTGGATACAAAACAGGATATCGCATTCCTTGGTTCACTGACATCTGATGTAGAAGGAAGTCCCTGGATGACTGAAATAAAAATGGACAATTTCGAGACAATGTTCAAAATTGACACGGGGGCTGATGACACAGCAGTTCATGTGACGCTGTACAACCAGGGCTAGTTCCACAAACTGAAACCTCCTAGGAAAGTCCTCCAGGGGCCAGGTGGAACGTCACAGCCACCCTCACAGCCACCCTCAGTGGGTTAGGGTTAGGCCCTAACCCTAGCCCTAACAGGTCATTTATGTTGTGGATGGATTGTACATGCCATTGTTGGGCAGGCCAGCAGTTACCACGCTTCAACTGGTAGCTAGGCTGGATGTTGTCAGCTTAACCTCCAAAGAAAGAGTGGAAAAGGAGTTTCCAAAACTCTTTAGTGGCTTAAGCAAAATTGAGAAAAACTTTTCTCTCTCTCGACACCAAGATGCATTTCCCTCCCTCTCTTACCAAAAGTGAAGGAAGAATTAAAGCGTATGGAACAGCAGGGTGTAATTTCAAAGGTAGAGGACCCAACTGAATGTTGTGCTCCCATGGTTGTGGTGCCGAAGAGTACACGTAAAGTAAGAATTTGCACTGATCTCACGGAACTGAACAAATCGGTTATGAGAGAAAAACACCCTCTCTCTTCTGTCGAAAACACATTAGGACAACTTGCGGGAGCCAAAGTGTTTTCCAAGCTTGACGCCAATGCAGATTTTTGGCAGATTTCACTTTCAAAGGAATCCTCTTTGCTCACCACCTTTATAACCCCATTTGTCCAATATTGTTATAACTGTCTATGCTTTGGTATCTCTTCTGCACCAGAGCATTCCAAAAGCTCATGTCCAGAATTCTTGAGGGACTGGAACATGCTGTTTGTCAAATGGGGGACATGCTCGTCTGGGGGTCATCGCAGAGGAAACACAATGTGAGGCTATGAAGGGTGCTCTCAAGACTTCAGGAAGCAGGAGTCACAAGGTGAAGATCAAGTTTCTCGGACAGATCGTTGAGGCGACAGGGGTGAGTGCAGATCCAGACAAGCTAGAGGCAGTTAAGGTAAACAACTAGGTAATGTCAGTGAAGTGAGGTGGTTTTTGGGAATGTTAACCACCTTGGTAAATTCTTACCAGATTTGGCAGCAAAACCGCAGCCACTCAGAGACTTATTGAGAAAGTCCAATATGTGGGTTTGGGGGTCACATCAGCAAGAAGCCTTTGAAAAAAATTAAAGTGGAACTGATCCCAGGTTTGGCGCGGTATGACCCAAACAAGGATACAGTTGTTTCTTTGGATGCCTCTTCACACAGACTGGGTGCTGTTCTCCTCCAGAAGCAAGCAGACCACATATGGAAACCTGTGGCATTCGCTTCGAAGGCTCTCAGTAACACGATACAGCGATACGCGCAAATAGAGAAGGAGGTGTTGGCCTCCACATTGGCCTGTGAGAGGTTTGCAGAGCTTCTCATTGGGAAAAGTTTCCACATTGGAACTGATCATAAACCTCTAGTTCCTCTGCTCAGCTCCAAGAGATTGGATGAACTCCCTCCACACATTCAGCGACTTCGTATGCGTCTTCTAAAGGTTTTCATACACCATATAACATGTGGCCAGCAAAAACATAGCAACAGCAGATGTGTTGTCTAAAGCTCCCATAAACAGTACAGCAGAAGGGCTTTCTGAAGAAGACATCAATCTGTATGCTGACTTCCAGCTACTGACAAGAGGCTCAAAGAGATCCAAGAGCACCAAGAAAATTATTCTATCCTCCAGCAGCTAAAGAAATACTGTGTGGAAGGGTTGGCCAGATAAGTTTTCCGTTGACAAAACATTCCAACCTTACATGTCATTCTCAGGAGACCTTTATGCTCAAAGTTGGCTGTTATTGAGTGGAATCAGGATTGTTGTTCCAAAGTCACTCCGAGCTGAGATACTGGAAAAAATGCATGAAAGTCATCATGGCATAACAAAGTGTAGAGAGAGAGCTAAGCAGTCAGTTTGGTGGCCAGGTTTCAGTAAAGACCTAGCATAAATGATTGAGAACTGTGACACATGCACGTGAAAGAATACATTTCAAAGACACCATGCTGCCTACTGAATTTCCAACAAGGTCATGGTCCACCGTAGGAGCTGATTTGTTCCAAAAAGACAACAAGCACTACTTGGTCATTGTGGATTACTTTTCAAAGGTTTTTTGAGGTTTAAAAAATGGAACAACGGGCCACAGTTTGCTTCAGATTGTTTCCGTGTCTTTGCACAAGACTGAGGTTTCGACCATGTGATGTCGAGTCCTCACTTTCCGCAGAGCAACGGGGAGGACAACCAAGAACCTCCTGAAAAAGTCGGTTGACCCCTATCTTGCGCTAATGTCTTACCGAGCGGCCCGTCTTGCCAATGTGTACAGTCCTGCCGAGCTTTTCATGGGAAGGAAACTCCGAACACAAGTTCCTGTGATTCCGTCTCAGCTCAGTGCAGAGTGTGCGGATTTGGAAAAGCTGAAAAAGATAGAACTGACATACAGACAGAAATGTCAAGTACACAAAGTACTTGACATGACACACTTACGACCAGGTGAACATGTATGGGTCAAAGACACTTCTGAAAGGGGCACTGTTGTGTCCACTTCTGGCTCTCCCAGATCATACCTTACAGAGACACCCAGAGGTACCTTGACTAGAAACAGGTTTCATCTCTCACCAACTCCAAAAGCTCCTGTGACATCTGACCTTCCAGATTCAGCCAATATACAGGTATCTCCGTGCTCTGAAAGTTCAACTTCCACGCCTGAAATTCAGAAGGTATGCCAACCGACCTCACCATGTGCCAGAAGGTATCCTTCCCGGATTAGAGCTCCTCCCGGGTATCTAAAGGACTTTGTTTGTAGTTAGAGATACCCTGGAGAAACACTGAGTGGTCAATGGGGCAGAATATTCCCCACAATCGGTTGACGATTCTGGGTAGTCTAGAATTGTACAGAATTGTTATGTACAGCATTGTATATTGTGTGTGTTATGGTACTGTGAGGAGGATAATAAAAGTTGTCAGAAGTTATGGCTGGGTGTCATGTCGTCCATCCTGTGAAAGGTTAATGTTGTACCTACTAAACAACAGAACACAGTCTTTCATAATTTAGCCAGTTTAATACCAGGTAGCGGTACCCACCCTTGCTTACATTTACATTTACATTTACTCATTTTGCAGACGCTTTTATCCAAAGCGACTTACAATTGGGGGATACATAAAGCGATTCTTCTTAAAGAGGCAAACAGATACAGGAAGTGCTTGTAATACCAAGTTTCTAGACATTATTTAAATAAGTACAAGCTAGAAAGAGAAGGAATAAATAAAGATATATAATTTTTTTTTTTTATGATGATGAAGTCAAGTAGCTTCGAAAGAGATTATTTTACATTTACATTACAAGAGAAGCAAAGAAGCATGAGTTGCAAAGCTGCATGACAGTATATATTGCATCTGCATTTTCTAAATAAATCAAAAGTGGAAAAATAACTAGTCGTTTTAAAAACAACAGTGAAGAATAAAATTAAAAATAAATCTGTCTTTCTTAAAAGTGTTACCGTCTCTTCTTCAGCTTCCTGAACAAGAACAGTTTGTAAAAAGCTTCAAATTTTATTCATGACAGAGTAAGCAAGTGACACATATGCATTATAAGACAACTGAACATAATATGAAATTCATAAGAAAGCACAATGATATAATTTAAATGATGAAGCAAAATAAAACACAAGAATGAATCTTTTTGACATTGTTCTTTGGAGAGGACCTCCATCTTTGAGTTGATCTGAATCTCACAGTTGAATCTGCTGGTTTTGAATATGAACTTTATTCACTGTGAAAACTTTAGATAATGTTCCTTTGTCATGTCACTTGTAATGTGATGCATTACTGTGTCACATTTGGTGAGGAAGCAGCATCAGACCTGAAAGTGCTGGATCTGAAGATGATCTACTTACTGTGAATGTTTTTTGTATGTCTGTGTAGAGCAGAAGATTGATTGAAACGCTTCCCACACGCAGTGCAGTGATACGGTTTCTCTTCAGTGTGGATCCTCTCGTGTGTTTTCAGGATTTCTGACCGACTGAATCTCTTGTCACAGTGTGAAAACTTGTAAAGTTTCTCTCCAGTGTGAATCCTCTCATGTTGTTTTACGGTTTCTGACCGACTGAATCTCTTGTCACAGTGTGAACACTTGTATGGTTTTTCTCCAGGTGAGAAACTATTTCCACACTGATCACAAGTGAACGGTTTATTTCCAGTATGAACTCTCATATGTGCTGTAAGGCTTCCTTTTATTGTGAAACCCTTCCCGCACAGATCACATGTGTAAGGTTTCTCTCCAGTGTGAATCCTCTCGTGTGTTTTCAGGATTCCTGACCGACTGAATCTCTTGTCACAGTGTGAACACTTGTATGGTTTCTCTCCAGTGTGAATCATCTCATGTGTTTTCAGGGTTCCTGACCGACTGAATCTCTTGTCACAGTGTGAACACTTATAAGGTTTCTCTCCAGTGTGAATCCTCTGGTGCCGTTTTAAATACTTTGCTGAAGTAAAAGTCTTCTCACACTCAAGGCACATGTAGTCTCTCACACCAGTATGTGTTTTCTGATGTACTTTAAAACTTTGCAGAAATGCAAAACTATTTCCAAACAAATGACATGAATGTGGTTTCTCCTTTGTATGAACTTTCAGGTGTGTCCTCCGGTATGAAGCGCACAAAAATGCTTTGCCGCATTGATCATATGAATATGGTTTCTCTCCAGTGTGGATGTTTGTGTGTCTTTTAAGGTGTGCTGAGTGTGAGAATCTCTTCCCGCACTGATCACAAGTAAACGGTTTCTCTCCTGTATGAACTCTCATATGCTCCGTAAAGTTTATTTTTTGTGTGAAACTCTTCCCGCATTGATCACATGTGTGCGGTTTCCCTTCAGTGTGGATCCTCTCGTGTGTTTTCAGGTGTCCTAACTGACTGAATCTCTTGTCACAGTGTGAACACTTGTATGGTTTCTCTCCAGTATGAACTCTCATGTGAACATCAAGACTATATTTGGATGTCAAACTCTTTCCACACTGAGTGCAGGTGAAAGATTTCTTGGCTCTTGATTTCCTTAATATTATCTCTTTGCTTTGACAGCAACTCAAAGGTTTTTCTCCAGTTTTGAATAGATTTTTTCCCTCAACTTTACTAAATTCTTCCTTTTCCTCATTTTCTTCAATCAACTCTGAAATAAAAGCAAAAACAGCTCCTTTGTCAGTAACTCATAAAAAAGTGAAAATACATAAAATTGAACCCTGATGTAACAGCGGAAAGTAGACAATTGCTATACAATACTTTGATCATTTTTATGAAGTTTTATAAATACATCTAGTACATTTTATATAAACGTCCCTGAAAATGTCCATGAACGAGGTACACTGATCTTCAAATTATGATTTTTAAAACATTATAGGCACATATCCCATGTTTCTGTAGGAAGAATTTTAAATGTGTTTGATCAACAACACAATTATCTAGCATAATTAATTTTGTTGCAAAAAAAGTACCCAGTTTATAGAAAGTGTCCCTTATTATTTGATTATTTAGTTATATTATTGCAGAGCTAAGATATTTCCAATTACAACAAACACAATCTAATACTACTTGAAACTTTATAACCAACAGCATTATTAATGAAGAATGAAGAATAAACACCAACCTGTTAGTTCTTCAGTATCTTCAGTGTGTTTGATTCTGCAGGGTTCTGGATCTCTCATCTTCTCTCTGTACTCTTTAATAAACTCAGTCTTTGCAGATTTCAGCTCTTCCTGATGCGTTGATGCTCGTCTGCACTGATAAACTGATGGAATATTCCAGCTGAATGTCTGTGTGAAAGAAGCAGATTTGCCAAAATCATCAAGAAGTCAAAGAGGCACTAAGTGTTGGCTCTTTGTATATCATTATATAACTATATTAAAGGGGTCATATGATGCGATTTAAATTTTTCCTTTCTCTTTGGAGTGTTACAAGCTCTTGGTGCATAAAGAAGATCTGTAAAGTTGCAAAGACTAAAGTCTCAAATCCAAATGTCAACACAAAAGCAAGCGTTGAGCACATCAATTTAAAATCCTCATTCAGTAACACTGCACTCACATAAGAGCTAATTCACACATTATATGTATTTCTGTGTTGTCTGTTTTTCTAAATAACATTAAGAATTAAAAATTAAAGAATAAACAGAAATCTGATGATACCCATCTTCATTAACAACTACAGGTAAATAACTACACTAGAGCACTTATGTAAATATACTCCTGAGACCAGAAAAAAAAAAAGTTTTGTGAATTTAGTATTTTTTCCATGTCATTACATTGTTTAGAGCTGCTTTAACACCATCTGTATTGTAAAAAGGGCTATACAAATAACGGTGACTTGACTTGGCTACATTAATAATATAATAAAATTCTATATGAATATTCCACATTTCTGACACAATACCATGGTGCAGTTAGTGTTACAGTAAATTAATGGTATGTAGTAAATTATGTTGATCTGTAGATTGAAAGTCTTCTGACTGTATCGTTCTCAGCGTTTCTGCTGTTTCTCACACTCCTGGAGGGTCAGTGCTTTAGATCGCTGACCCTCCAGGAGTGTGGCCACCCGATTGCCTTTGCCCAGCAGCTCCGGGAAGCCTGCCGACAATGGTTATTGCCGGAGGATCGCGACGCCGACGGGGTGGTGGATGTGGTGGTCCTGGAACAGTTGTCCATGCAGCTTCTGAAACAGACAGCCGAATGGGTTCAGAGCCATCGGCCAGCATCCCTGGAAACCGCCATCCAGCTGGCGGAGGATCATTTGGGGACCCCGTATGGGGGGTCTTCAAGTAGCTCTCTCTCTCTCTGTTCCCCCTCCCTCTCGACCTGTCCCCACTCCCAGGTTACGGGAGGGCCGGAGGCCCATTCCCGCCCCGAGAATGCGGCAGGAAGGGCCCACACAGCTGACTTCAAGAAGGGCCAGCCCCACGACTTCACTGGCTCGACCATCCCCACCTCCGAGGACAGCGGTTTCTTTTTCAGCCCCTGTATCCTTCTCATATCCTTCTCGAGAGAGAGGGGATCTCTCTCTCGACTCCGCTGCGGGAGGAGGTTCCCGCTGCCACCAGTGTGGAGGGGAAGTTCGGGCTGCTCTGCTGGCACTGTGGGGAGCCTGGGCATTTGTGGTATCAGTGTACATCCATGGATGTGGATACACTGATCCAGGTCCCTGAGGTGTCGCCGAGTGCCCCCGATCGAGCTGGGAAGTATTATATACCAGTAAGTGTTAGGGGAAATACCTATCAGGCTTTGGTGTATTCAGGTTGTAACCAGACCTCCATCCATCAACACCTGATGCAACCTGGGTCATTGGATACGAGCCGCATGTTGAAGGTGAGGCGTGTACACGGGGAAATTCGCCAATGTCCTATTGCATTGGTCACGATTCAATTGGGGGCCCAAAAGCATAGAGTCGAGGCGGCGGTTAATCAGCCTCAGCCACCCAGTTATTTTGGGAATGAACTGGCCATTATTTTCAATGACGCGAGAATTGCTGGAGCTGATGAGGTGACCCCAGGTCCATCTGGAGTTGTCCCAGGGGCAGGTGACTCGATGGAGAGGGAGGCGGCAGCCTTCCTTCCCCTCAGGGACTTCCCCCTGGAGCAGTCTCGAGAGGAGACATTGCATCATGCATTCGACAATGTGCAGTCGATTGATGGTAACCTCATGGAGCCCGGCTGAATTCTCTCGTACCCATATTTTGCAGTGATTCGTGATAGGTTATATCGCATGACGCAGGATGTGCATACAAAAGAGAATATAACCCAGTTATAGATACCGAAAGGCAGTCAAGAAATCATTTTCACCGTCTCATGGCCCGATTTTAATGGCCGGGCATTTGCGGGGATGTCCGCAGGTAGTGTGCGGTATGTCGCGAATGTCAGTTGGTTAATCCACTGGCCATCCCCAAAAGTGCCATTGCGCCCTCTGCCGTTAATCAAGGTCCCCTTCGGAAGAATTGGCATGGACCTCGTCGGGCCATTAGAACGGTCAGCAAGAGGGCATCACTTTGCATTAGTCATGGTCGATTATGCAATGCGATACCCGGAAGCAGTGGCCCTCCACAACATCTCTGAGAAGAGTGTGGCGGATGCCCTCTTCCGAATTATCTCCCGGGTGGGGATCCCGAAAGAGATCCTCACCGACCAAGGCACAACGTTTGTGTCACGTACACTTCACGAACTCTACGAATTATTGGGAATTAAATCTTTGCGCACCAGTGTCTACCACCCCCAAATGGATGGACTGGTAAAACGGTGTCATCTAACATTGAAAAATATGATTCATAAGTTCGTACATGACGACGCAAAAAATTGGGATCAATGGTTGGAGCCCCTGCTGTTTGCGATACACGAGTGTAGCGTCTGCGTAAAATCATGCATGGTCTTTGGGGTTTATGGCTTAAGAGACCCCTTTTAGCCTTTGACATTTGCATATAAATTACAGTCCTGGTAAAGACATTTTCTTTATTTAGACAATAATTAATCAGTTTCAAATATATCTGATATATGCATGTGTTGTTTGTACGTTTCCCTATTAGATTAGCTGAGTTACCACTCGTTATTTGTATTAGTTAAGCCCTAAACGCTGATATTCAGGTGTATGAATGTATCTCTGGTTTAATATATTCTAAATGTTTCTTTCTTGGTATCAATATTATCTGCTCTTTATTCCTCAAACAATGATGTACAGTATGTGATTGTGAAATGCATCATACGTTTTGTGCTATATTTTGGGTTAAAACTGCACCAATTCCAGATCGACCCATAAACATGCAAATGGCCCATAAAGGGAGACAAAGGAAACTTCTCAAAAGTCATTAGCGCGAAATGATCTTTGCTAAAATAAAAAACCCTCTTCTTTTAAGACGACACTTAGACCTCTCAAGACTCTCCTCTGGAGTTTAGATTTTCCGGCAGTTTTTATCTTCAAGTAACTTCGATTCGCTGTGGACTTTCCTATCTTCAGAAGAAGACAAAGAGAACTTCCAGCTCACTTCTAAGAGAACTCAAGAACCATTGTCTACCGCATCAGGAATCGAAGCCAATGCAAGTAACCATTTACAACTATTTAGATGCGGGTTTAAGTGTGAGCCCCTTTTTAAGGTGATTTTTGATTCTTTGATGATTCTCATTAGGTTGTGGTTAAAATTGAGCGATTAAAGATTGATTTGAGCGATGTTCCTCTTATCATCTTTTAAAGGCCTTATCTGATTGTATCACTAGATTGAAGTCATTGCGTGTTCAAATTTCATTCAACTAGACGATCTCACTCCCTTAGGTTTAACCATTAGAGTAGCTATCCAATGCGCTGCCTAATGCAGATCTGATCATAAGAACATTGAGAACATCATAAGAACATAAGAACCAGTGAACTGATTGGAATGTAAATGGGAGCTTTTAAAACCTTGATCAAGTGAAATTTGCATAACAACAGCGAAGAAACCCTGTTGTTAAAAATTTGTAATGGTGTACTGGCAGCGAAGAAATCCTGCTACACATCATTAAACAGTTAAGTTGCACAAACTGTAAGAATCTGTTGGGATTTGAGTCTCAGTGTTCTTGTGATAGCTGCAGTAAATTCCGTTAGAATGAGAGTAGTCTCACACTAAACGCTATCAGTTTAAGCACGATTGGATTTAAGGCACAGTACCTTAAACTAACACTAGCGGGCAGGCTGTTTAAGTATCTAACACTTCTTGAACTCCTTCTACTCTGCTAGGTCGACTTTGTACTCCAATTTGTTTTATTTTAATTTCCCTTCTGATTCGTTAGTCATTATCATTCTAGCCATTCTAGTTACCTGCAGTTTTATTTTTAATTTTATTGATTTATTTTTATTTCCTGTTTTTGTATTCGTTTTTCATATTCAGTATTATTTTTGTTTTACTTTATTATCTTTTATTACTTTTATAATTTTGTTTGTTTTGTTCCCTTTTTTTATTATTATTTTTTTTTAATCAGGTTTCTCTCCCCCCTATTCTCTCTCACTTTACCACTCACTTATTTAAATTTAGTTTAAACAGTGTTTGAATTCAAATTTAAAGTTAATTTCTGTATTCTAGCCATTTTTGTTCACCTATAGGTAACACTCCCTCTAGTGCTTAGTTGGTGAAGTGACAGTTGCCTCCACGGCGGATCGCAGTGAGCTCAATCCATCACTAAGCCTAAGCCCATAGAATACTGACCCATCCAGCTAGCGAAACCCCAAAATCAGGTTGCTCCTCAATCTTTAAGGTAATTGGCCGCTCCTGCTATTCAAGCAAGGCTGCCACACTAGATATTATGACCCAGCAGCACCCTCTACTCGGTAGGACTTGTCATAACCCCTAACAGCAATGGAAAGGCTTAAACCTGCTCTCTCCTCTGTCTCTCTCTGTGTTTTGATTTGTTGGGTTGTTAGTTTTCCATCTTGTTCTTTTGTTTTTGTTTGCCTAGAGACCTGAACCTTTGAGAATCATCAGGGAATGCTGAGTAATAGATTGACGACCCAAGCTGCCAAAGTCTTTAGACGATAACGCTGTCAACAATCTTAGTTAGTTCCTTTCCGGTGCCCCCCACAACAATCAAACCCACCGTGCCATTCACGCCCGTTGTTTGCCTAGAGACCGAACCTTTGAGAATCATCAGGGAAGGCTGAGTAATAGATTGACGACCCAAGCTGCCAAAGTCTTTAGACGATCACGCTGTCAACAATCTTAGTTAGATCCTTTCCGGTGCCCCCACAACAATTAGACACACCGTGCCATTCACGGCCGAGATAACAGGTGTCTGGTCTACACTCCGCAAACTGTTTGTACTCCTCAAACAGACCGTGCATAGAACATATAATTACTATAATTGCAGCCTGCTAACGCTGTAAGGACTTGCATTGGCCTTTTCGTGCTGTCCCTCTCTCCCTCTCTCCCTCTCTCTCTCTCTCTCCCTCTCTCTTTTCACCAGTGAGCCAGCATGTCTCGATCATCCAGCCCTGATGCCCACTGGGATCGACTAGCGTCCTGGCTGAGTGCCATAACTGGTACACTCCTGTCTGAAGCAGCCGGCGGCCTGCAGCACCTGAGCCGGGAACAGCTCGACGACAACCTGAGCGCCCTGATGTCACACGATCCGACACAGGACTACAGCCACAAAGATCTCACCAAGATCATCGGGCCCCTCGCCCACAACCTCCTCGCTCAGGCAAAGCTGGGAGAAGCAAGCATCTCCCGCATGGAACAGGAAGCAGCAGCGCTGAAGCACCAGGCTGAGGAGGCTCAGAGAAACCTGGTGCTTGCTCAAAGTCAACTGGACCAGCTAACGTCGGAGACTCAGAACCAGCACAGGATGGCGGATGAAAAGGACCCAGAGGTGCAGGAGGAAGTAGAGAGACTCCAGAAAGCCTTAACTGATCTCCGTGTAGACACAGCACGCCGAGAGCAGTGGGAAAAGGACACCAGAGAGGAACTAAGTGAAAAACTTCAGCAAGCCGAGGCTCTCCTGAGGAGAGCAGAGACTGAACTCAAAGAGAGAGATGCCAGGGCCAAGGCCTGCGAAGGCCACCTGCAAAGTTCCCGGGCTGAAGTCAGTGCGTTGGCCCAACAAAGAGACTATTTAAAAGATGAACATGATACGGTTCACCGGGAGCTTAAATATGCATATAGACTGCAAAGTGACTCTGAAAGGGAAATGCACACCACAGAATTTCCCCTAACCAGCAGATTGATACCTCCTAGTCAAGGGTTTCCAGTTCGAAAGGGGGGTGAGAGCCCACTGCTCAAGACATCACCTGCCAGCATCCCTGAACCCCCAGCAGCAGCAAGGGGGTGGGAGCCTTTTCAAAGGCTGTCTTCCAGTCACGGCGTGTCACCTAAAGAATTGGATAAGCTGGCTAGAAACATTCCCACTTTCACTCCAAACCCTGCAGGAGGCCACGATGTGCACGCCTACTTAAAAGACATTGACTTTCACTTGCAAACTGTTGCCAATGTTACCACACGAGACAGACTCTATCTGCTCCGAATCACCGCCTGCCGTGAGGTGAGGAGCTTTCTATACCGACAGCCAGAAACGGTCAAAGTGGATTACCAGCAACTGCAGCAGACTTTGATTAAGGAGTTCTCTGACCCAGAGTCAGAGCAAGGACTGATTACTGCCATGGACCTTAAACAGCGCAGACAGGAAACCACACAGGCTTACTACAACAGGCTCAGACAGGCCTACTTCGGAGCACGGAACGAGCCAGGAATGGAACAGGATTTCAACTTCAAAATTCTGTTCCTCCGGAACCTGCACCCAACAGTGAGCCACCACTTGGGGGCTCTGGCTTGCCCACGGACTATGTCCACCCAACAGCTGCGAGATTTGGCCCACAAGGCCTATGTTAAACAAAAGACTGCTTCTGAAAAGACAGGAAAAAACCCCACAATCTATCCTGTCACTAATCAGAGTTCTGAACTTGCTCTAGAGGGCGCAGAGCCAAGCCACAATGACAAACCTGTCAACACAATGTCAAGGTCCTTCCCAACCAGCAGAGAGCAGCATGGCCATGGTGGTGCCCGTCCTAAGCACCAGTATGAGCGCCCCGAGAGATCCTGGGACAGGTCACAACCACCCCTCAACCGAAGGGGTGGAGCCACATGGGAAGCCAAGAGACGGCCCAAGGGGAACAGACACAAGCACCGAGCTCGGACTGCTGGCAGCAGAACCCCTCTCAACAGGCCCTGGGCAAGCCCAAATATAAACCATCTACAGAACAGAACCAGGAAGCTACATCTGAATCAGCAGAGATCATGAGACTTTTAAAGGAACTCCTCCAGAAAAAGCACCATAAGGGAGAGAAAAGGGATGAGTCAGATCAGTTATGACGAAGCATTAGATCGAACCCCAACGCCCACTCAGAGTCCCATCAACATGAACCTCCCAACCAGATCACTGCTAATCCACTGTTAACCACAGAACCAGATATCCCATCACCAAGTGGTGACATCACTCAACCACCTCAGCTGACTGCGGAACCACCAGAACCAGCCAACATCCCCGCAACACACCTCCAGCCAGGACTGCAAAGTACCAGAAAGTGCGGTTTTGGTGGTCTGCCTCCCTGACGAGCCACACAAGACCAGCTCTGACTGCTTGCCAGTCACCACACAAGCCCCAGTGCCGAGACTCCTAGGGAACCTAATCGAAAGGGGCCAGAAAGCCCATCACCAAGTGGTGACATCACTCAACCACCTCAGCTGACTGCAGAACCAGCCAACACACCTCCAGCCAGGACCGCAAAGTACCAGAAAGCGCTGTTTTGGTGGTCTGCCTCCCTGACGAGCCACACAAGACCAGCTCTGACTGCTTGCCAGTCACCACACAAGCCCCATTGCCAAGACTCCTAGGAAACCTAATCGAAAGGGGGGTGGCCAAAAAACTCTACCTGGCCATCACATTGAAAAATAAGGTAAGACTGGAGGCCCTGGTGGACACTGGAGCTGACTTCACTTTAATGTCAAGCCAACTTTTTGACAGACTTCAAAGTGAAGCCAAGAGACAGAATCGAACTCTTAACTATCAGAGGTGTGTGCTGAATGTGCAATCCTACAGCCAAAATGAGGTCCAACTTGAACAGGTAGCTCCAATTCACCTGACCATCGGCCCTATGAACTTTGTGCACCCTGTGTACATTTCTCCATTGGACACATATCCTCTCCTCAATGGCAAAGACCCGCTAGACCGCTTTGAGCCATTGTTAGATTTTAAACAATTGAAAATATGGGCTCAAGTGCGAGAACCTCTGCCTCCTCAGTCACCAAGATCACCCCAGACAGACTGCCAGGTCACAAAGGTCATGGAAAATCTCGCCGCCAGCCACGGGAACGTCTCGGCCCAAGAGCGAAGTTCAAGGTCGCTGCTCTGTACTTTCCAGTTAGCCAAAGACTCTGACACATACGGCCCCCATGTTAAGGGGGGCTTACAACTGAACGATGTCACAACAACAGACCCCATACTAGCACTGTGGGCAGACAATTCAGCCATCAGCCTCTCACAGTTCAATGCTCTCAAACAGCACACAACGAACATTCCTTTTGCTAACAAGCGCACACGATTCCCCTTGAATCCCTGCCCATCAGCTATGGTGACTGCCAAGGGCACCTGTGCCCTGAACTTGAGGTGGAATGACAGGTGTCTAACCCATTACTTCCTGGTCCTTCCAGACGCACCGCATGATGTCTACATCGGAGCAGACATTCTGATTCGCCTCAGGGCTCACGTGGACATGATCAATGAAGTGATATGGGCTCCAATGACCTCACAGCCACCCACAGTTCCTGTCAACCATGAGAACCTCCTGTCAGGCCAAACCATCCCTGAGGCCTGCACGCTAATCAATGAAAAAGAGACTGTAGTACCAGCTTACACCAAAGGGGTCGCTGTTCGACTCAACCTGCGAAGCGGCCAAGCTCTCAGCCACACCCTAGGCTTCTTCCAACCTTCACCCGAATGTGGGGAACTGGGCCTCACTTTGGAAGCCACACCCCTCGTTGAAGTGACATCTCGGGCAGTCTACATCTTGTTCAATAACTGCACGGCAACGGATGTCAGAGTGCCTAAGGCGTACCGTCTGGGTTGGCTAGTGAGTTATGACTTCCATGACTTTGAACTAATTCTACCAATAATTGGACCCATCTCAGATTCAATGATTCCAGAAGAAAGCTCAGGCCACACAGTGTCAACAGCACCCTTCAAGATCATCACCATAACCTCAGTCATGCCAGTGGTCAAGGAGCAGTTGTGTAGAACAGAACTAACAGAAGACCAACACTTTGCCGTGTACACGGTCTCTAACCACTCCACCTGCATAAATGACAGCGTGACTGCACCTCTGACTGCCCACGGCACAGAGGAATTAATGACAGAAGAGCCATACCCAGGTTTTGAGACACAAGTCCAGCAAATTCTGAAAGATGCTGATGCCATACAGGAGGATGCAGACCGCCACAAACTCCGTCCAGTCCTGTACAAATACAAGGAATCATTTGCCAAGGACTCTTTAGATTGTGGCCTCACTAACCTCCATGTCGTGCGTGTCCCAACGCACCCAAAAGCTCCACCCACTTTTGTCAAGCAATGCAAGATCCCCCTTGAATCATACGAACCCGTACAGGAGATCATCAACACTATGCTTGAGAAGGGTGTCATCCGTCCGTGTAACAGCACCTACTCTGCCCCCATCTGGCCTGTCATCAAATCAAACGGCAAGTGGCGGCCAACCATCGACTATAGGAAACTGAATCAACAGGTGCCATTGTCGCGATGGCCTATGACCCAGCTGGAACAGGAGATACCAAGAATCAGAGGAGCCCTCTGACCGCCCACGGCACAGAGGAATTAATGACAGAAGAGCCATACCCAGGTTTTGAGACACAAGTCCAGCAAATTCTGAAAGATGCTGATGCCATACAGGAGGATGCAGACCGCCACAAACTCCGTCCAGTCCTGTACAAATACAAGGAATCATTTGCCAAGGACTCTTTAGATTGTGGCCTCACTAACCTCCATGTCGTGCGTGTCCCAACGCACCCAAAAGCTCCACCCACTTTTGTCAAGCAATGCAAGATCCCCCTTGAATCATACGAACCCGTACAGGAGATCATCAACACTATGCTTGAGAAGGGTGTCATCCGTCCGTGTAACAGCACCTACTCTGCCCCCATCTGGCCTGTCCTCAAATCAAACGGCAAGTGGTAGCCAACCCTCGACTATTGGAAACTGAACCAACAGGTGCCATTGTCACGATGGCCTATGACCCAGCTGGAACAGGAGATACCAAGAATCAGAGGAGCCACTTGTTACGATCCAATCCCCAGTCTAGGGTTGGGGAGTGGGAGTAACAGGTTAACTAAAACTCATACGGAAGAAATCAATAAAACGTGGAGGAATCACTCCAGTCCTCTGCTCCAGAAAAATGCACACAACACCACCTAGTTTGGCAAACTTACTTTATTTAGGAAAGCCAGAATTGTGGAAGTAATAAATATCTTCAGGAGAGAGCCTGGCCAAAACAACAACCAAAATAGCAGCTGACTAACAGGAGGAGTACTAAATAACCTATGCGAGTAAAGGAAAAGAAATCAACAACATAAGCTTTCCTCAACTCCCTCACTAACCAAAAACAGGGATAAACAGATGTACAAAATCAAATGGCACCCTCTCCCTACATCTTCCAACCTAAGCACAAACCAAATAAACCAAAATGAGTTACATTACCTTTTAATACCGTAACAAGAAAAGTATGATTAAAGTAAACTTACATACACTATATGGTTACAACGCAATCAACTAGTCAACAGGGATACAACTCACTTTCAGAAGTATACACTTAACAGATAACTATTTAAGTTACCCTTTCAATCAACAGATGTCTTAAAGAGAAAACACCCAACACAAGTCTGGAGCAGGGGAGAAATGAGCCTCCCCAAACAGGGTTCACTCTGCTCTTTTGTAGCTGTGTTCCGTCTGCAGCACACTCTCTGATGAGCACCACCTGTGGGTAATTTGGAACTGCCCAGCAAGCAGAGAGTGAGAGAGATAGGAGGAGAGAGAGCACACTCACAGGGGACACATAACCACACCCAAAAGGGTGGAAAACACACTCAACAATTACTTTTTTAAATACATGCAGCCTAGGGATGTAACAGCCCCACCACCAAAAATACAAACCAAGGTTTGTACTCAACTTCTGTCTGCATGACCACACGTTTCTGTGGATTAACTCTGTAAGGATGTCGTTTAATGGGGGCAGCATCCCCAACATCAATGTCGTGAACACACACAGTAGTTCTACCTGGCACGTCCCTAAACAGAGTAGGAAAGGCATACACAGTAATTCAATTACGTCCTTAGACTGTTCATCAGTCAGATGAGAAAGGAAATGTGAAAGATTTTTCAGAACAGCAGAATTCTTCAGACGAGTAGTGGAAACTGGAACATCACTGTTCATCAAGCCATCCTCCTCTGAGGAGTAATTTGCCACTACACCCACAGTGGCAATAGAGGCAGGCAGCGGAGAACACTCACTCTGTTCTGCAGTCACTTCAGAGTGAAGTCTGTCTACATAGCTTTTAAGCCCATTTACATGACACACTCGGCTCTTACATTTCCTGTCAAGAGTAGCAATAAGAAAGTTGGTCTCATTTAACTTCCTTTCAACCAGGTATGGCCCAGATAATTTTGCATGTGAAATAGAACCGGGGTTTGGAAGTAGAACCAACACGGAATCGCCAGGGCGAAAGTCTCTATATACAGCCCTCTTGTCAAAATGCGCCTTCATCTTAGTTTGAGCGGTGGAAAGATGAAGTTTGGCAAGACTTTGGGCTTTGTGCAACCTCTCACGGATAGAAGTGGCATAAACATCGACAGGAACGAATTTAGAACTTTGGTTCAGCAATTGTTCACTTAACAACTTTAGAGGGCCACGAACTGTATGGCCAAACACCAGTTCAGAGGGGCTAAAGCCAAGGGACTCTTGCACCGACTCTCTTATCGCAAACATCAGGAAAGGAAGACCCTCGACCCAATCCTTCCCAGTTTCCACACAATAATGACGCAGCAGGTTTTTCAAGGTTTGATGAAACCTTTCGAGTGCCCCTTGGGACTCGGGGTGATATGCAGTAGACATTCGGTGACTTATGCCAAGTGTTTCGAGAGCCTGTTTAAAAACTCTAGAAGTGAAGTTTGACCCCTGGTCACTCTGAATTACTTTTGGCAGTCCAAAAGTAGTACAGAATTTTAACAATTCTTTCACAACACTCTTGGCTTTCAAGGTACGTAGTGGAACAGCCTCAGGGAAGCGAGTTGCAGCACACATGATGGTCAAAATATATTGGTGTCCTGATTTGGCTTTGGGCAGTGATCCAACACAGTCAACAATTAAGCGTTCGAACGGGTCACCCACAGCTTGAATAGGGCACAGGGGTGCTGGTGGAATTTTCTGATTGGATTTACCTGCCATCTGGCATACATGACATGACTTACAGAATCTGGACACTGCTGACTTAAGACCAGGCCAGAAAAAGTACCTAGTAATGCGCTGGTAGGTTTTTGTTATACCGACATGACCAGACAATGCGTTTTCATGGAAAAGTTTCAAGACGTGTTGCCGATAACCAGCAGGTAAGACAATCTGTCGTACTTCCTGCCAGCCTAACTCCTCTTGCTGGGGTTTCCACCTACGCATTAACAATCCACATTCCCAGAAGTAAACCACCCCTGAACCAGATGCATGGGTAGGGCTGCCTGTAGCCAATATACACTTGGCTAGGGAAGGGTCTGTTTTTTGTGCTGTAGCTAAGTGTTCTTGATCTGCCTTCAGTGGCGTTTCAGAGTTTAACTTCTCAGAAGCTACAGCAAGGTTAGGGTCAGAAATTATAGACAGGACACACTCCACAGAGTTAGGATCCTCAACCAGAAAGGAATTTGAGAGATCCACCAGCTCCTCAAATTTCTTTGACTGGGCACAGGTAACGGCACAAGCGGGAAATGCAGAGGGGAAATTCACTGCCAAATCAGGTTTGTTTGTAGTACTAGGTTTATAGGATACAACTGGCCTAGGGAAGACTGTGCCACCCGCTAGGTCATTCCCCAGAATCAGATCAACCCCCTCAACAGGTAACTGTGGGCGCACAGCTAAGCTGACCGGGCCACTCACAATGTCAGACTTCAGATACACCTTGTGAAGTGGCACATTCGCACAGTGCATATTAATTCCACGAATTAAAATGTCGTTACCGGTAAAAAAAATTGAGGCTCATTTTCTGGTCCGAGTAAAAGTTTCCGTGTTAAACCTAGTTCATCTCCACCGAAAGAAATTAGAGAGTGTTTTTATTGTCATAAACGAGGGCATGTGATTGCTGATTGCATTACACTAAAAAACTAACAAACGCCAAGTCAACCAAAGCCAGTTGGTTTTGTGAAAAATGTGAGCGAACGTTTGAGTAATGCATTGTTTTGTGAAGAGATTGATGTGAATTTTACACCATTTGTAATGAAAGGGTTTATCTCTTTAAATGGTGATCATAAAGAACAACAAGAGGTACACATTTTGCGTGACACAGGAGCTGCTTTGTCCTTTGTTCTCTCTGATGTTCTGCCGTTGTCTGAACAGACATATTGTGGATCTCATGTGTTGATTCAGGGTATCGAAATGAGTACGGTGAAAGTCCCACTGCATCGTGTATACTTGCAGTGTAAGTTAATCACAGGTTTTGTAAATGTAGGAGTTCGTTCTTCACTGCCAGTGAAAGGTGTCACCTTCATTCTGGGAAATGATTTGGCTGGAGGTAAGGTGTTTCCGTTACCAGAGGTCCTTGATCAGCTAGACTGTTTTATCCCTGTTGATGATATAGCGTATGAATATCCTGATGTGTTTCCTGCAAGTGTGGTTACCAGAGCGCAAAAACGCAGAATAGGGACAGACATTGTGTTGTCTGATTCATTCATGTCATCTGTCTTTGGGGAAGGCAGCTCTCAATCAGAATCTCCCATTAAGACTACCTGGCTTACAGATTTACTGAGTCCTAAAAAAACATGGAAATGGACGGAAAACTGTCAGCATGCTTTTGATGTGTCCGTGCTCTTTGCTTATATGTTGGGAAGAGAGCAGTATAAGATGTCACGTGACATACATCGCGCTTCATGTAGTTTATTTTGATGTATTAGTTCATTAGTTTAGGAGTGTTGCCATCCGCTGTAAGTTTTGGTTTAGTAGTTAGAGTAGTTAAGTTAGAGCGTGCGAGTAGCACGCTGAAGATGTTGTTTTGAATTTTATTTTGATTATTCTAGGTTAGATTTAAATTCTTTAGTTAGAAGAATTTTGTTTTAATTTGTTCTTTGATTTGGCAACACTCGTGCTCTCTTTATTACTTCCTTTGGTGAGTTTGTTAATCTTCAAGTCTTTTTCCTTTTGTTTGTTAACTGGAAATATATATATATATATACTTTTCCCTTGTGGATGAATTTAAAGCCTATATTTTTTGGTGTATTGGTTGGGGTTTAAATGAATAAATGTCTTTTCTCTGTTTGAACTTGTAGTGTTCTCCTCTTCATGACTTGCCCACCGTTTGATATGCACTATTAAGATCTATACTAAATGTTAATATTCCTAGACAAATCAAACAAGTTTTGGGTCGTAACAATCGTGAAAAGCGCTGTACAAATAAACTTGACTTGACTTGATTTATGAGACACTAAAACAAGTGGCATACTGGCCCGGCATGCAGCAAGATGTGGCAGAGTACATGAAAGGATGCCTTGTTTGCTGCCAATTCCAACCGGTGAACCCAAACCACAGAGCCCCACTGCAGCGCAGAGGAGTCACATTTCCTTGGTCAGACCTTTAAATTGACTGGGCCGGACCCTTACCCAGGTCAACAAGGGGCAACAAGTATTTCCTCACAGTTGTGTGCCAGTTCACAAAGTGGGTAGAATGCCTCCCAGCACCTAATGACACTGCTCAAACTACAGCATCCCTCCAGATGAATCACATCTTCTCTAGGTTCGGGCTGCCGCTGAGAGTCAACTCAGACAGAGGCACCCATTTCACAGCTGAGATCATGCAGCAGATTTGGAAACTTCTGGTAGCGCCCCGTGCTGTACATTAGTCGGAAGCTCTTCATGAGAGAGACTAAGTACAGAACCGAGAAAAAAACGAGAAACATAAAACGTTGGCAACTGATGTTTGAAATTAATAAAAAATTAAAAGATACTTTAAATGTGAAATTAAAACCACCAGCAGGTGGCAGCAAGTCACTGTTAACAAGTGAGTCATTGCGGTTGAACCAAATTATTTAACGGGTGATTCATTCAGGAACGAAACACCGTCATGTTGTTCAGAGACGCAAAACAGTGCTGTGGCTGTTTGGATTTATTTTTGTTGGTGAAATTGAGCAAAAACAGGCAATATTTCTGTCTAAAACGTAAGTCTATTAATTCACTTCTGGCTTATTGAACTGTTCTAAAAATAATTTGTAATCATGCGGATTTTTGGAGAGAGAAAAAAATGGCACTCTTCTGTGATAACAATACCAGTGTTAACTATATGGAATTATGTAAATATATAAATTTTCTGCCCCCTTATCTTGAATTGTGATCATTCTAAATGCATTTTAATAGACTGAAATATGCAGTGAAAGAACGCACTCTCTATGTGCACACGCAGTAGTCTAACTAATAGGATAATAATATGCTGTAATAGGATTAGTCCAACAAATCGTTCGGTTTGTAATGCGTACCGAAAGCCTCGTACCAAACAGTTCAATATGAACATGTGTATTGTTACACCCCTAATATATGTAAGAAATTAACTCATTTATTTTTATAAGATAATTAATTATTAATTTTATTTCTAGCTCAGGTTTTGAGAGGAATCGATTCTTAAAGATTCGATGTTGATTTCAAGTTGATCTGATTCAACTACTTAGAGCTTAACTGTATCAACGGTTCATCCAGCGAACGTTAAAATCAGTATATCTTAACGATTCTGTTCATATTACTTCGTGGCCAACGACACAAACAAAATGGTAATCTTATTAATTTTGAGCAAGGTAACAAGGATCTAGGCAGAGTTTTAACTTTAAAAATTTCACGACACAAGACAATACTTCTTTATAAATGAAACAAGAATTTATTGGTTATTCTAGATTACATTAAACTAAGCTAAACACACACATACACACACACACACACACACACACATACAGTTCTGAAGAATGAGAGTTAACGGAGTTTGCACGCAGTTCCCAAAGTTCTAACACTCGTTTTCCACGAGTTCTTTAAATTCAACCTGAGAGAATCACAAAGCAGAGATTTATCTAACGTTTACTGCTTAAAGAGCAATTCAGCACAGATTTCAGCAGATAGGAGACTTTGTTCGTTACTTGCGTTTGTGATGAATTGCTTCCTTGTTGGCTGCTTGAGGGAATCCAGGGCTTCGGATTGATTGCTGAGATGACGTCTGGATGACGTCCTTTTGGGAGAGCCCTCGGTGGAGATTGGTTGGTTGCCGGGTTACAGAGGAGCTTTTGCAGTTCTTCTGAGAGAGTTTAAGTTTGCAAGACTTTAGGCTTTCGAAGATCTCTGGCATTCACGAAGCTTCAACGGAGTGTTTGAGTTCTGGATGACCGATCGTTTGATGGTGCCGCTTGTGAGCGCAAGTTGGAGCGCGCTTAACACAAAGGCGAAAAGGCGAAAGGGGCGAAAGGCGGTTGAATCTGTTTTGCATTGAGTTTTGATCCGCTGCATAAGTCCGTCCCCCAGATCATTGTTTCAATCAGACATTACTTGCAAGGCTTAGCCACGCTCCGCACTGTTCCGTGATTAGGCATGGAACACATGTTTCCCGTGGGGAGTATTTCTGCAAGTTTAAATAACTTCTTATAAACAATATTATCACCAGAAAATGATGCCGGATACCAATTAATCATTCATACCACTGTTCTGCAATTATCACATGCTTTTATTCAACACTAAACTAAACATATCAATAGCTTTATCTGCTAAAAGGGGTTAAACACATTGATTAAAGTTGCAAGGTTACATTTGAACACCTCAAGCATATATAATGCATACAACATATTATTTGTGAATATAGTTGCCTTTTTATACTTAAATGATTGTCTTTTGAAATTGTCTGTAAAGGTAAAGTTTTAAAGGTTTTATGTCCCTTTGTCTGACCGAAGGAGAGAGAAAAGGGTGCGTCCCTTTTGGAATGCAGGGAAAAAAGGGGAGGTGTCCTGAGGTCATGACCATGTCACGGGTGTAGATCTGCCATTCTTCTCGCTCGGACATGGAGCTATTAATCTGTCGTTCTCTCTTTATCGGATTATCAATTTATGCGTTAAATGGTCATGGGTATCACACATCTGGTCACTGAAAGCCCGTAAAACAAAGATAGTTTGTATCCTAGTTTGAGTTAGGGACTTAGCACTGCTTTTCTTTGAGTCTCTTGAGAAGATTAGCCAAAGGGGACAGGAACTTATTTGAGACAATTGGCGCCTCGGCTGACCATAATTCAGTTTTACGACTCTCACATGGTTGAAAGGAAACCTTAGTTTTCCGGTGGAATGCAGAGATTCAATCGTTCATTTGTGTCTGTTTACAGAGGTCCTACATATATATATATATATATATTTTTTTTTATTTTTTTTGTCAACCCCTAATATATATTATCCTGGCTCAAAATTAGGTTGAGGTGGTACCATCCTGATCATGTGCACACAATGGCTGCGTTTACACTTGGCATTAACATGCGATCACCGAGATCTGATCAAGCAGATTGGATCGTCAGTCAATCAGGACACTGCGCGTTTACACTTGGCAACATCAGCTGACTTGATCTGGATAACCGACCAGATCGGTCTTTCCCGCAAAATATTAAAATAAGTCTGCAGAGAATGGACCGCTGCAAAGTCAACCTGAAGTGGTGGGTTTTCTTTTGAAAAGCATTTTCAGTCATGGGACATTTTACAAATCAAAAATAAGTGTAGGAGTCTCACTAGCACTCCACACGGGCATTCTCCATCTTTCTTCTGACAGTTCGCGAGAGAGGGGGTGGGGTTTTGCATGACGTCGACCTGCGAATGCAGACACGATGGCTGGATTGCGTTTACATTACACTGAGATCCGATCACAATGCGTCGACTACCTCTGGACCAGGACACGCTGATTGGATAGCATTCCGATCAGAAGCGCATTTACACTTGTCTTTTCAGTGTATATGTGGACAACATCCAGATACAGGTCGCATGTTAATGTGAAGTGTAAACGCAGCCAAAGTACCCACCCTTCAACTGGCTGAAACAAACACTTTTTACACACAACATATTTTAGGTGTTATAATTATGTGACTGAAGAAAATTACAATTATAAAGTTATGTTTTATTTTCTCTCACCATATGTTTTATACCAAATTCTGTGTTGTAGCATATCTAATGTCTAAAGTGCTTTGACCGACTGGTCCTGGCACACCTCAAGAACTTCCTCCCACCCACACTGGACCCACACCAATTTGCCTATCGTAGCAATAGGAGCACAGAGGATGCAGTATGCACAGTGCTGCACTCGGTACTCACACACTTGGAAAACAACAACACATATGTACGGATGTTTGTTTGTTGACTTCAGCTCAGCATTCAACACTGTCATTCCCTCCAAGCTGACCACTAAACTTGGAGACCTGGGCATTAACACCTCCCTCTGCAACTGGATTATGGACTTTCTGACCAACAGACCACAGCATGTTAGGTCAGGCCACACCTGCTCCACCACCATCACACTCAACACTGGCGTACCACAGGGCTGTGTGCTGAGCCCATTCCTCTTCTCCCTCTACACCCACGGGATTCTGGAAGACAGGAAAGGAAAGTACATGACGTGTGGCCAAGTATGGTGACCCATACTCAGAATTTGTGCTCTGCATTTAACTCATCCAAGTGCACACACATAGTAGTGAACACACACTCATCTTGCTTATTACCTATAAAGCTCTGAATGGTTTAGCACCTCAGTATTTGAATGAGCTCTTCTTGTATTATAGTCCTCCATGTCCGCTGCATTCTCAAAACTCTGGCAATTTGATAATACCTAGAATAATAAAATCAACTGCGGGAGACAGATTATTTTCCTATTTAGCGCCCAAACTCTGGAATAACCTACCTAACATTGTTCGGGAGGCAGACACACTCTGTCAGTTTAAATCTAGATTAAAGACCCATCTCTTTAACCTGGCTTACACATAACACACTTCTAATATTCAAATCTGTTAAAGGACTTTAAGGCTGTATTAATTAGGACAACCGGAACTGGGAACACTTCCCATAACACCTGATGTACTTGCTACATCGTTAGAAGAATGGCATCTACGCTAATATTAGTCTGTTTCTTTCTTATTCCGAGGTCACCGTAGCCACCAGATCCAGTCTGT
>NW_015625056.1:35058-35807 GCF_001515625.1 Sinocyclocheilus rhinocerous
ACAGCCACCGGGACAAGACCAGAGGAAACAGGTGAGTCCTCTGCACAATCTGACTTTGCTGCAGCCTGGAATTTAACTGCTGGTTTCGTCTGGCCCGAAGAGAACTGAGAACTCATTGACTCCCTCTGCCAATGCATTGATGAAATTAACAGTTGGATGTGCCAGAACTTTCTTCAGTTAAACAAGGAAAAAAACTGAAGTCATTGCATTTGGAAACAAAGATGAAGTTCTAAAGGAATGCATACCTTGACTCTAGGGGTCTAACGACTAAAAATCAAGTCAGGAAAATTGGTGTGATTCTGGAGACAGAACTTAGTTTCAGTAGTCATGTCAAAGCAGTAACTAAATCAGCATACCATCATCTCAAAAACATTGCAAGAATTAGATGTTTTGTTTCCAGTCAAGACTTGGAGAAACTTGTTCATGCCTTTATCACCAGCAGGGTGGAGTGTTGACAGAACCGGGCTAATATGGTCATACTTCCTGGTTCTAGTAAGAACTCTAGCTGCTGCATTTTGGACCAGCTGGAGTTTGTTTATTAAGCATGCAGAACAACCACCCAATAAAGCATTACAATAATCTAACCTTGAACCTAAACAGTACACATGTGCAATACTCTAATACTTTACTTCAATTACACGTCTTTACACAAGTACAGTACTCAGGGGAAAAAATGCTGAAAAAATACTATAGTAATTTATAGTAAACACTATAGTGTTTTTGAACCATAGTAAAGTAAAATACTTGAA
>NW_015625056.1:35839-38936 GCF_001515625.1 Sinocyclocheilus rhinocerous
CAGTATTGGGTAAAGTAATTTGTTTATATTACTATAGTTGTTATATTACCACAGAAACTATAGAATTACCACAACAAATTAATTCATGTACTTTATTATAGCATGGTTCAAAAACACTGTAGTATTTAATATATATTACTATAGTATTTTTTCATGTGGACTTCTCTCTCTCTCTCTCTCTCTGGTGCATGCTGGGAGTTTGTGGAGGAGCTGAGCGCGTGTTGAGAGCGTTGCTGAGAGTGATTGTGAATAATCTTCAGTGTCTTTATTTATATATATATTTTTTCTCTTTTCTTCTTTTCCCCTCGCTGTTTGTTTTGTTTTATTTTAGGAGCTGAGCGCGTGTTGAGAGCGTTGCTGAGAGTGATTGTGAATAATCTTCAGTGTCTTTCTTTACATATATATTTTTTTCTCTTTTTCTTCTTTTCCCCTCGCAGTTTTTCTTTTTTTTCAGTGTAGGAAGAAACGTTTTTCGTGTGTGTGTGCGCGGTTTGTAGTCGCCGGTATGGCGACTGCTCACGCGCAAGGAACACCGGCCCTGTCACTCCGAAATGGCTGCAGGTATGTACCTGAGCACGGGGTGACAGTGGAGGAATTGCTCGTGATTATTGGTCAGAAACTTGGTTTTGAAAACATCGTCTCGGCTTCACGGATGAACAAAGCGGTAGTCGTGTTTTTAAAATCTGAATCACTCGTCAATGAGTTGACTGTGAGTGGAATATGGGTGAAGGAAACTTTTGTTCTGGTAACCCCGCTATCTGCTCCAGCAACTAAAGTAACTGTTTCTAATGTTCCCCCGTTCATATCTAATGAAGCTATTGTGAAAGAGTTAGTGAGATTTGGTAAGATCGCAAGTCCCGTAAAAGCGGTCCCACTCGGATGTAAAGACGACGCACTAAAGCACGTACTTTCTTTTCTTAACTCGCCGGAGTGGACTTTGGAAGTCTCTTTTCGTGTCACTTATGGAGAGAATTCCTTTATGGTGTATGCGAGCACTGAGAGTCTGAAGTGCTTTGAATGCGGGGATTTGGGCCACAAGCGTTTTATGTGTCCGCGTAGAGAAGAACAGCGCGCTTCTACATCTCGTGGTAAAACGATGTTGAGCCTCAAGTAAATAAGACCGAATCTGAGAGAGTTGAGGAGCAGGTTAAAGAAGCTACAGAGGAGGTGAACGGGCAGCAGGAGGTGAGTGACTCTGTTGTTAATGCTGGCTGTGTGGAGCAATCTGGATGTAGTTATTTACCTGATAAAGCTGTGAGTGTTTGTAAAGAAAATGATCAGAGTGATGCTGATGATGATACTGTACAGAATCTTGGTTCTGAGGAAAATATGGCTGATGAGACTGAGAGTTTATCACAGTATACTGATGATGGAATGAGAGATGATGAGCAGTGGCCTGATAGCGTTCACTACAACGTTGTAAAAATCATCCATTTGAATAAATGACTGGACATAGTTACACTCTCAAACTACTATAACAAATGTGATCTGCCAAAGATAAATATCAAGAGAGAAATAACAAAAAAACCGCAGCAGCAATATTGATATTGTTCTGCATCCATTCCCCTCACAGATCAGCATTCAGTAACTGCAACATTATCACTCCAAGCACTGAAACAATCATTCACACGAACATATAAAACACAAAATCACTCTTTTAGCATGTGTTCCTCACATCATGCTTGTTGTCTGCTTATCTAAGTGTTCAAACAGCGCTGTACTCCATTAAAACAAGGCAGAATCTGCCTCCTCGCAGAGTATTGCAGAAACAAACTGTGTAAAGTGTAGTTTACAATTGTCTAAATAGTGAAAAACTGAGAATTGCTCACCTCTCCTCAGAAGACTCCACGCTACAGCTGCGAATGTTTCTTCTTCTTCTTCTTTTGTGTATTGGCGTTTGGCAAACCAGCTTTTAGGAGCATTACTGCCACCAACTGAGCTGGGGTGTGGAGCAGCAATGAGGAAGGACTCTCACTAACATAAATTATTAAAAATAAATACATAAATTCCTTAATTAATAAAAAAAAACCTTCACACAAATAAATAAACACAAAAATGACTAAATACAAATAATTATAACTAAACACATAAATAACACTCTTTCATGACTTAATTATATTCTCAAACATAATCTTGTTGCTTTTATATATTGCAACACCTCTTCTTTCGTACCTTGTTTCCTTGCCAACAGATTTTTACTGACATTTAAAATGTTAATTGTATAAACAACACGTGTCTTTGATGTTCATACTCTGTACAATATAATATGAGCTGTTCAGCTTTCATCTGGAGCTGTTTACACTCATCTGAATAATGACACCATATATTGTCTTCTGCTTTATATCTGACATTAAAACTGAATTCATTTCTTCATAATTCAAGAAAGTTTCCAACACTGATGCTGTTATTGTCCTGTTTATTAATGTAAAGCTGCTTTGAATCAATCTGAATTATATAAAGCTCTACAGAAATAAACGTGTCTAGACTATTTTGTTGGAAAAACAAAGAAACAAAAATCAGGGTTTCCAGACATTTGACCACAATTTAAAACCTAATAATCATGATAAACTTTTAATGCTTCAATCTGAAAATGAGACTGAAATCATGAAATCACACACTGTTAGTTTATACAAGCCATTATTAATAAATGAAAAATGTCCCATAGACTTACATTGTCTGAGAAAAATTGCGCCCCTAGAGGACAAATACCCGATCTCTTGAGGGTGGAGTCTTAACTCTTACTCAGTTTCACTTTAAAAACGGTTCAAAATACAAATAAATACATGAATTTCATTCACACTGACAAGCTAAACCAACATGTGTGATTATTACCTGCTAAGGGGCTCTTTAATAACTGACTGTTTGGCCAGAGAAGCGTGTGAAACACGAGAGAACAACTGTCACCGCACCGATCAGCGACTGCAGTCCGTGCTTGCTCACAAACAACATCATTTGGACTTCATTAAGAGCCTTTAAAAATAAAATATTCCAGCGGTTTAATACAATTCACACATTAGAACACAACAACAGCTAATTTCAGGTGTTTCTGAGATGTTTTAGTGTGAAACTGAAAGCCTTGCGTCCGGAGCTCGCGAGA
>NW_015625056.1:40565-41094 GCF_001515625.1 Sinocyclocheilus rhinocerous
GTGTGAAACACGAGAGAACAACTGTCACTGCACCGATCAGCGACTGCAGTCCGTGCTTGCTCACAACAACATAATTTGGACGTTTAAGAGCCTTTAAAAATAAAATACTCCAGCGGTTGAATACAGTTCACACATTAGAACACAACAACAGCTAATTTCAGGTGTTTCTGAGCTGTTTTAGTGTGAAACTGAAAGCCTTGCGTCCGGAGCTCGCGAGATCGCAGCGTCCTCGTTAAACTGACATGTTTGCACGTCTTCAAGCTTGTGAATGCAAACACTCCAGCGAATTTACAGAATATAATTATAAGAACATATTAAAAAGCTGAGTTCAGTGCATTTCAGCTTTATTTATGTTTCTCTGACAGCAATCTCGCGAGGCGCTGACTCCTCTGAACGGAAAAAAAGGCTTCATACAGAAACTACATCGTTTACATTCCTTTTAAAAGCTTCTGCATTAAAAAAATTATCTATTATTATTCTGCATTATCTATCATCTGACTATTTCTATCTTTCTATCTATCTATCTATC
>NW_015625058.1:0-22158 GCF_001515625.1 Sinocyclocheilus rhinocerous
GTAATTGGACTTTGTTCTGATTATTGGATCTGTAATCCCTAAACATAACAGCCCTGGCCTCAACAGCCCCAAGTTTAGCCCTTAATAATAAAATGACTGTGGCCTGCCTTGGTCTTTGTGGGATTTGGGGGAGATCAGCGGTGAGATGGACAGATGCATAACCCAGTTTGGGACCCTCGGGTCCGAGCCTGGGAAATATTTTCTTTCCTAACCCTAACCCTAACCCTAACCGCCATAACCTCAGCGATTAGAAACCTAGCCGGTTCAACACGAGTACTGCTAAATCTAAAGCTGAACTAAACCACAGCCTAAACCTACCCGTCACAGACCCAGCGATGATAAACCTAACTTTCACTTTTTAGGCCCAATGCTTAGACAGGCCCAGCTCCTAGAGCGGAGATAATCTCACACGATGTGGTATAGTCTGACAAGCGTGGGCCCGTGCACGCATCCTCAGTCTTCCTACTTTAAACCTCCCTAGACGGGTTCTGGGTTGGGGGAAGCTGTTGTAATTTTCAAAACCTAACCCTAACCCTAAATGATAAAAACCTAAGAAAACTATATAGTCGTGTCCGACATATTTGGAGGAGCACAAGATGAGTCTAATCTCAAAAATAATTTTGAACTCACCATCGTGTAAAAGTGTCCTGGTATAGTCTAACAGGCGTAGGCCCGTACACGCATCCTCAGTCTCCCTACTCTAAACCTTCCTAGACGGGTGCTAGGTCGGGGGGAGCTGTTGTAATTTTTCAAAACCTAACCCTTTCTCTTTGGTTTTATGACAGCTGTACTTTATGGTTATTAGTAGAACATTAAAACATTACAATATAAAATTGCTCTTAAATGTAATCCCCTTTGTAATCGTTAACATTTTCATAAGTAATTAATTTAATTACACATTTTTTCTTAGTAACTGTAACTGATTACAGTTACATTCATTTTGTAATTAAATTACGTAACGCCGTTACATGTAATTAGTTACTCCCCAACACTGGCTTAAATTACGACTGAGATGCTTGATAACTAACTTTTAAGCGCAGCTTTGAGCCAAACATTTTTTTATACTTAAGTCAATTCTTAGCAGCGTTCTTGAGCGTAATTCTCAGAGGCTTGATAAATACGGGCCCTGCACTGTGGCTCCTGTCTTCAGTTATTACATGGAATAAATAAGCTATCGAGTTTACAGGAGCTGAACGTGTATGTCCATGTTCATAATAATAACATCATCAGACGAAAAATTCAGTGGAAAGAACGCAGTGTTTGTCCTCAATCTGCAGGGAGCGATGCTGAGCGATGGTGCTTTGGAAAAATTATCCTTAAATGATCGTTAAGAGACTCTACAGGAGAACAATCAGTGAAGCTGAAGAGCACTAATGTCATTAGAGGCTTTATATTTGCCGCAGCTGTGTGTTTTACATGTGAATCTCATCATACTGTTGATTTAATTCTCAACACTCCCCTTTCTTTTGCATATGTAATCCACAACAAACTCTTCCATTATTAAAATAAGTCATTAATTCTTGACATTCTGATTTTGTGACATTTTCTTCTGAATCAATTAACATTTGGCTTCTATAAATGCCAAGTTGTTTCTTTTCTCTTTTGTTGATTTGTAGGTTAGTGTAATGCATACTTTTTGGTTTTAAGTTACATTTTCTGAAATAATAATTTAACTGTGCCCGTCTACTTAGGACAAAAGTCCTAAGTAGACGGGCACTTGCAGTTTAAATCTAGATTAAAGACCCATCTCTTTAACCTGGCTTACACATAACACACTAATACGCTTCTAATATTCAAATCCGTTAAAGGATTTTTAGGCTGCATTAATTAGGTCAACCGGAACCGGGAACACTTCTCATAACACCCGATGTACTTGCTACATTGTTAGAAGAATGGCATCTACGCTAATATTAGTCTGTTTCTCTCTTATTCCGAGGTCACCGTTGCCACCAGATCCAGTCTGTATCCAGATCAGATGGTCACTGCAGTCACCCGGATCCAGTACATATTCAGACCAGATGGTGGATCAGCACCTAGAGAGGACCTCTACAGCCCTGAAAGACAGCGGAGACCAGGACAACTAGATGAGCCCCAGATACAGATCCCCTGTAATGACCTTGTCTCAGACGACCACCGGGACAAGACCACAGGAACCAGATGATTCCTCTGCACAATGTGACTTTGCTAGCCTGAAATTGAACTGCTGGTTTTGTCTGGTCAGAGGAGAACTGGCCCCCCGACTGAGCTTGGTTTCTCCCAAGGTTTTTTCTCCATTCTGTCACCGATGGAGTTTTGGTTCCTTGCCGCTGTCGCCTCTGGCTTGCTTAGTTGGGTACACTTCATTTCCAGCGATATCGTTGATTTGATTGCAAAGATACTATTTAAACTGAACTTAGCTGGATGATGACATCACTGAATTCAATGTGTCAATAATGCAAAATGAGTGTTTACTATTGTCATTTTGCATTATTGACACACTATTTTCCTAATTAATGCTGTTCAGTTGCTTTGACACAATCTGTATTGTTAAAAGCGCTATATAAATAAAGGTGACTTGACTTGACTTGAAAAGCTGTTTTAAAGGCAAAGATTTTAAAGACTCCAAATCTTTCATTTGTTAATTGATGACTAACTTTTCACAGTTCAGTGGTTTAGTAGGTAGTTTTTTCAGTCTCTTCATGTGAATACAGACGGACTGAATGATGCTCAGATCTCTGTTTGGACACTTCACAAATATAATGAAAGCTAATATGAATGTTTGGTAAACTACATTAATATTCATATCCTACTGGCGCACAGATGCAAAAGATGTCTCGAAACATGCCTAAGACTTACGCAATATTGTATATATTCCACATTTGATTGTGGGATTGATAATCGGCAATATAATAGTGTAATAAAGTGATTTTTCTTTTTCCTCATACAAACGCAGTCAGAAGAGGTCATTGGCATGTTCATGAATTAATCACTTTCTGAATCACCAGTTTCTCTGTCTCTTTCTTCTTTTTCTTCTTTTTTATTAGTTAATGTAATATAGTGTTATCGTCCGGGCAGAACTATTATTCCAGCCACCAAAGATAGATTCACAAATAACCTGCCTGATTTATCTCAACTGCTCTGTGTACCCATAAGTACACATGAACTAGACGAAATGACTAGCAACATGGGCACTATCTTCTCTAATACATTAGAAGCTGTTGCCCCCATCAAATTGAAAAAGGTTAGAGAAAAACGTACTGCGCCATGGTACAACAGTAATACCCATTCTCTCAAGAAAGAAACTCGTAGTCTTGAGAGCAAATGGAGAAAAACTAACTTGGACGTTTTTAGAATTGGGTGGAAAAAACAGTATGTCCAGCTATAGACAGGTTCTAAAAGCTGCCAGGGCCGAAAATATCCACAAACTCATAGAAAATAACCAAAACAATCCAAGGTTTTTATTTAGCACAGTGGCTAGATTAACAAATAACCAAATGCCACCCGATCTAAATATTCCCTCACAGTTTAACCCTCAATCTGTCCTTTGGGGTCAATATGACCCCAATCAACATTTCCTTAGTTTAAATAATGGTTCCCTTCATCTCAGCGGAATGAGATTTTGTAACTTTTTTACATTATCTATCTATATTCACATGAAAAAACTGGGCTTGATTCGGTTGTTCTGAAGGTATGTAAAAATAATGTTTACAAATCTTGTCTTTGAAACATTGAAATGAATGGGAAATGCGAAAAAAAATGTATATTTTTTTTCGATTGTCAAAAAAAATCAATTAATCCGGAATAAATCTGAAAATTTTCACACCGAAATGAAGGCCTGGTAGTACAGCACAAATGCAATGTAGAAAAGACATGCTCACACACACACACACACACACACACACACACGTATGACTGCCACAGAAAGCATTTGTATAGAATTTGGCAAATATAATCAGTACTAAATGCAGAACAAAAATATAGAGGGGTGAGACCTAATGCACGCACACACACACACACACACACTCTTACACTCTCACTCTCACACACTCTCTCACACACACAGGTATGATTGCCACAGAATGTGATTGTAATTTTTTTATTGTTGTTATTTGATGTTCACTCTTCACTCCTGTTGATTTCTGCATATTGCTGTTGGCTTTATTTACATATTATTTAATTTCATCTATATTCTAAAGTTAATTATTGTTTTTTTACACTTTAATCACTACCGTAAAATCAACAATATATAACTACATTCTGACTCTAAGTCTTGTCCTTTAGGTGTGTCTTATGTGGCAATTTTCTGTAAAATTTCTGTGGTATTTTGTAAAAACACATTTCAAAATGCATCAAAAACTACAAAAAATTCTACTGTTTGAAAGAATATTTATTTTTAATGTCTTTTCTAATGTTTATATATACATAAATTCACAAAATGTATCACAAAAGTTGTGATAAGAGCAGTTGGCCACATCCAGTAAAATGAATGGCTCTCTATGGCCCTCTGCTGGTCAAAACAATTTATTTCCTAAACTGTAATAATTTTAGGTTTATCTCTAACCAATAGATGCCAGAATTCTATACCTAAAACCTAGATCAATATCCAGAAACAACTTAAATTAAATTTAGATCATCATTTAAGTGATTTTTTCATAAAAATTTAATATTTCACATGCAAGCTTATGGTGTAGTTGCGGAATTCTGTGGTAAATAGGAACAAAAGTACTTAATATCTCCCAAAACACAGCATTCATGTATAGATGAGATGTAAATTTTAAAAAAAGTGTGGTAAATAGGAACAAAAGTACTTCATATCTCCAAAAACACAGCATTAATGTATAGATGAGAAGTAAACAAAAAATATATATATATTATTTGTATGATTAAAAAGTTATATATTTTTTACAATAACTCTTTCAATTTTGGGGTCATATTGACCCCAAAGACCATAAGTGTAAACATTAAATGAGGACCATTTGACGGTTAATAGTAATGACTTTATGAATTTTTTCACTGATAAAATAGATAACATCAGAAATACAATAACAAATGTAGATTCTACAGCGTCTAATACTTCAGCTTCATTCATCGCACCAAAAGATAAACTGCAGTGCTTTACAACTATAGGACAGGAAAGGCTAAATAAACTTATCACAACATCTAAACCAACAACATGCCTGTTAGATCCTGTACCCACTAAATTACTGAAAGAGATGTTACCTGTAGCAGAAGAACCGCTTCTTAATTTTATTAACTCATCGTTGTCTTTAGGTCACGTCCCAAAACCATTCAAGCTGGCGGTTATTAAGCCTCTTATTAAGAAACCACAACTAGATCCTAGTGAACTGGCAAATTACAGACCCATTTAAAACCTTCAGTTTGTCTAAAATTTTAGAAAAAGTTGTGTCTGCTCAAATGTGCTCCTTCCTGCAAAAAAAAGATCTCTATGAAGAATTTCAGTCAGGTTTCAGACCCCACCATAGCACAGAAACTGCACTTGTTAAAATTACAAATGACTTGTTCTTGCATCAGACCAAGACCATCAGATCATCTCATTTCTAGTTTTACTTGATCTTAGTGCTGCGTTCGACACTATAGATCATGACATACTTATAGATCGATTACAAAACTATACAGGTATTCAAGGACAGGCTTTAAGATGGTTTAGATCCTACCTGTCCAATCGCTACCACTTTGTTCATTTAAATGGGGAGTCATCTCAATTATCACCAGTAAAATATGGAGTGCCACAAGGATCTGTCCTAGGTCCTCTGCTATTTTCGATATACATGTTGCCCCTTGGTAATATTATTAGAAAATACGGGATTAGCTTCCACTGTTATGCAGATGATACTCAACTATATATCTCAACAAGACCAGATGAAACTTCTAAATTATCTAAGCTAACAGAATGTGTTAAAAATGTAAAAGACTGGATGACCAATAATTTTCTCCTATTAAACTCGGATAAGACAGAGATATTACTTATTGGACCAAAAGACAGTACACAGAATCTCGTGGATTACAATTTGCAACTAGACGGATGTACGGTTACTTCCTCTACAGTCAAAAATCTGGGTGTTATATTAGATAGCAACTATACAAATAAACTTGAATTGAATTTAATTGAATTTTATCTTTTATCTCTTATGTCTGATTTGGCATTACCCTTAACTTTACAATCAATAATCAAGTAAGCTGAGCAGAGATTATCACATATCTGAATATTGTGATATGATATGCAATGACTAATGTGGATATCATTTCTTTCATATGAGGCTGTGTTTAATAGAATGATGTAAGTACTTTTGTAAGTTCTTGTGTTTATTCAGCAAGTTTCATGCTGATGAAGAAAACTGAGAAGCTAAAGATGACAAAGGTGTGTCTGTTTTGAGGTAAAGAGGTATTGTCTTATTCTTCCAGATAGATGAAGAGCTCCATGTCATCTTCACGTAACAAATGACACTTTGTTACACTGAATTTCAGAAGTATCCTAATGGACGGTTGCATCAGTTGTTTACCACCAAATTTCCGTCAGGAGCCAATGGCGAGTTGCATCATTGCCAATCGCTGTTTATGATGAAGACTTGCTACTACATGTTTTCTGAACGAATCCCACCATCCAGACTCATTCTTCACAAAGCCAGTAAATATGTGAAGATGTTAGCATGTTATGTGTTTTATAATCTCAATAATATGCAAATGTTTATTCTCTAAGAGAACTGTTCAGACCTCACATTTCCATATTGGCCTTTAGTCTCCAGAACGCTTGGCTCTGATTGGCTCCTTGAGCTCCCGGCAGTGTTGAATCATGGGAGTGAAAGTGTCGTCTGTGTCTTCAGTTTAAAGTGAGCTGTGGGTCCCATCACAGACTTCATATGAGCTCTTGCAGCTGAAGAGCATCTTTGAGACCACAGGAACTCATGAAAGGTAAGAGATACTGCTTTTAATAACTGCTGACAAGACTGTCTGTGTTTAGCTTTAATGACGGAATAAATGACACAACAGACACATTAAGAGTTCAGCTGTGCAGAAACTATAGACGAACTTGAATTAATGAAACTGTATTGTTCTGTAGAGCTGCTTTACAGTTAATTTTGAAGTTGTAATGATATTTAAAATGACAGATTCCTGAAACTGAAGAAATTTGTGACACTGATGCTGTTTATTTCTGTGCAGCTGCTTTTAGACAATCTGTAATGTATGAAGTGCTATAAACGTGCCTTGACATATATACTATATATACTATATTTCACTATATGTCAATGTCACTTTATTTATAAAGCACTATTTAAAACAACAGCTGTTGACCAATGTGCTGTACATAAACATTAAGCAATAGTTTCCAAAAAATAAAATAAAGAATAAAAATAAATGCATGCAAATTATAACATGACACTATGTCATTTGTTAAAAGCCATTTCAAGCCATTTCAAAGCCTATAATCAACATATACAGTATGCGATTTATAGTCACATAAGAATGTGTTTTATATAGTTTTTCATGCATTATAATTATTATACTGTTTTAAGTTTCTCACTGAATAGAAGATGCTTGTTTTCATATTTCAAACAAAGATATTCTTCTGAAATCAGTGTCATGAAAAACACAGGTGAATTTTTGCATCATGCCCTGCTGTAATGAATGAACCGTAACAATTATGTTTTTCCTAGTCAAGACTTTAAAGTTTGACTGAGGAATATACATTTTTGAAATGAGTGTAGAAAATGAATATTCTTCAAAAGAAGAAATTCAGAAAGCCTGCTATTGCATTATGAAAGTGTATGACGTGATGTCCATGTAGATGAATTTGAGCTTCAGTTACTAAATCCCAGCCGTACTGAACAGACTTCGATCAGCAGAAGTGGTGAAATCCCCTGATGATGGTTATCTTCAGGACTTTTCTACTGTTAGAGACAGTGATGTGATTCTGAATGAAGCACAATGCAAGAGTTGGGTTGCATTTGATACCTGTTTGTGTGTTTCAGCCGTTGAGAGGACGATGGCAATCCTGCAGCTCTTCAGACTCATCAACTCGTCTCTGCTCCTCAGCCAGCGGCCTCTGAACGCCTCGGCCGAGCAGACGGTGTACAGCAGCTGTGCAGACATGCCCGCTGTGCTCATCTTCTACCTGGTGCTGCAGCTCATCAACATGTTCCTGGGCATCCCGGCCAATATCATGGTCCTGTGGCTTATTCGTAATAACAAGGGCGACTCGTCCACCTCAGACATCTTCATCGTCCACCTGGCCGTGCTGGACGCTTTCTTCTGCCTCATTCCTCCGCTGGAGCTGGCCAACATCGTCTACCTGAGCACCAGCAGCACCTGGTACGTCCTGCGCTTCTTCTACGGCGTCAAAGACTCGTCGCCACTCTTTCTGTCCTGCATCTGTCTGGACAGATATATGGCCGTGCGGCATCCCATCACCTTCACTGAGCTCAAGGACAAGCAGCATCGCTCCGTCTGCGCCGCCGGCGTCTGGCTCCTCACTTTGGTCTACGCCGCAGCCAAGTGTGTGGGAAACATCCCCAACTTCGACAAGGTGTTCACCGTCATGATCCTGGCGGCGTTCGCGTTCATGCTCTTCTGTAACGTCTCCATTCTCTGGGCTCTGAGACAGTCGGCTCCAGGTCGAGACGAGAGACACCCGGTCAAGAAGAAGGCCTTCAAGATGGTCCTCATCATCTTGGCCATCATTGTGTTTAACTACTTCCCGCCAGTGGCTCTCTTTCCCTTTCGAGAGTATTTCTCTCCGGATGTCTTCCGCTGTTGTATCCACTACATCGCCTTTGGCTTCATGGACATCAGTAGCAGCATCCAGCCGGTTCTGTATCTGTCACGGGAGAAGCTGCCCAAAACCCTGCACTGCTGCTTGAAAAACACTGAACGAAGCGCTGATCCCGTTTACACCGTCAGTCGGTGAGGATTTCACTTGATTGTAGCTGAGCCGCTGCATGCACACAATAATGTAGGTTTGTGCACATCTATAAACAGTTTTAAAGCTGGTGTTAAGAACTATATTTTGTCATTAGCCTGGGCTAGATTGTGTGTATTTTAATTGATCCATTTTTGGGTTATCTTGGTTTACGTTTTTATGTATTTGTATGTTGATAGTACAGCACTTTGGTCTGCATGTGCAGTTGTAAAGCGCTTTATAAATAAATAAATAAATGCTTATCCTAAACCATGTGTAATGTAACTATATTAGAACCGTTAGACTCATTCTGACAGGTATCTGCAGCTGATTTATGTTTAAGCAGAAGCACCAACCTGCTGACAACTGCATATTTTGTGCACATAAAATGTTGTTAATTACTATATTACATATTTACTTGTAGTGGATTTTAGTTTTCACTTAATTAAGTGCATTTGTTTTCTGTAAATTCTGGATTATCCTGCAGTTTATTCAAGACAGCTGTAACATAGACTGTATGAAACAAGTTGACTAGAGAACATCAAACTAGAGAGAGAGCATTTGAAAAAAATGTAAGAATTAACTATTTTTTTTTGTGATACAATAAAATGTTTTTATAAGTAGAAGTCCCGTTATTAGCATGTGAGAAATGTAAAGAAGTCAGCTTTATTCTGTTAATTATGCAGTCATCCGGTCACATGTTCAGCGCAGAACGCTTTGTCATACATTCACTAATGCACACCTGTGGTCCGTCTCACAGCTGCCTGAAATAGTCTTAGTCATCTAACAGGTTAGTCTAACTTTGTAAGTGAATTAACATAGTGGCTGTTTATGAGTCCTGAAGTGATCTGGAGTCACTGCCATTACACGAGTGAACACTAGAGAGCACTGCATGACCACCAGAGTGGCTTATGTAAAGCATTTGAAATATAGTATGAAAAATCTATTTTAGAAAAGAAAATGTTTGACACTTTAGACCACAGGGGCCAGTTTTTCAAAAAGTTTAATCTGGATCAATATGATCTGGATTTGGACATCCCATGTTTTGCTATCCAGGATCAGGTAACCCATTTTAATTTTGTGCTGGTTTTTCAAAGCAAAATTGGATTGGATCACCCTGATCCAGATACACATTTTTTCAGATTTCCAAATCTGGATTACTAGTTCTCTACGGAGCCTCTAAAGGGACATGGTGATGGAAAAAATGTCAATGTTTTGCATTCTAGTTTTGCATTGCATTTACACAAATAACTACTTCTGACTGGTCCATCTCTGATGATTGTGCCAATTACAATTAGTGATTAAAAAAAACTTTAAATTAAATATATTTTTGTTTGATATTGACAGCTATTTGGGGATATATTACATGTTGAAATTTGTGATGTACTGGTATTTGTTTACCACTAGCGCATGCTGATGACGTTGCGTTAACGTGTGTCGCAGCCGTCGCAGCATACAATTCAATAGGTGTCATCATCGTACAGTCTACATGCTTGTCGTACCCAAGTTTAAACGATCCATGTCGCACAGTGTGATAAAGTAATGATCTTATAGGATTGCTAAAATCATGCAGTGTATCCCGGGTTTTAGACAAAACTCTCCTTTGTTTATTTACAGAAGATCAAATAATATAACAAATAGACTTGTAAAATCTGATATTTATACTGACAAGACTAAAAGGTTCATAAAAGGTTGTTTCACCTTGTATGAACTGTTCCGTTTGCTCATCAATAATTAAAACCAATCAATTCAGTGACATACATTCTGAAATAATGTTCTTTATTAAATCACTAATTACCTGTTCCACATCTAATGTGATTTATATGTTAAAATGTCTGTGTCCATTTATTTACATCGGAAAAACCAGTCTCCAGCTAAATATTTGCATTAGTGAACATAAATCTGCTATCAGGAGACGTGATGTGAATTCACCAATAGCAAGACATTTTCATGACTGTAATCATGACATTAAGGATTAAAGTTGTATAGGTATCGAAAAAGTAACAATTTCTAAAAGAGGTGGTAACAGAGGAAAAACTTTTACAACAAGAAGCTTATTGGATGTATCGATTAAAAAGCTGGTCTCCCTTGGTTTTAGAACTTTTTTGTTTTCTTTAAGTATAATAAAGTTGTTTAACACATTGTTTGGTTATAGTGGGCTATAGAATACAGACTAATGAACGGCTTCTGGTCTGATGCGTCAGCTCGTTCCCCACTTTCATTCATATTAGTGTTTTGACAAATTCTTTAGTGAATTTTTGATGGATTATTTGTAATGTATGTTTTCTTTTCTTTTTTGGTGCTTGTATTGTTATTTTAATGTGAGTGTTCTGGAATTATTTTTGGTTCTTTGTCCTGAAATTGCTCGATTGTTCAATTGAGTTTGTGATCAGTAACACCTGTTATGTGGCTTTCTACCTGGTGATTATTGGACTGCACTTGTTTTATTTTTTTAGTTCTTGTGAAACGTCACTATATGATTCACTGAAGAAGGCTTGCTGCCGAAACATCTGACTGTCGATTGCTCTGTTGCAAAATTAAAATAAATCAAAAGTTATTAAGAAGATAGAGCGAGTGCGGATCCCTTACTTGAAAGTGGTGTTACTTATTGATCTACGCACCCAAAACTGAAGTTGAGCGCAGTGATTTAAATTTTTTCGTTAGACAAAACTTTAAAAAATCTTTTGTTTTTTTTTTGAGCATCAGATAAATAAGGTTTTTATAGCACATATAGTCTGACAAAGTAAGAATATGGAGGAAAAACAGCTCAATTTTATTCCGAGACTCAAACTGAACAAAAATGAGATCTTTATAAAAGAACAGCAGATACTTACATAAAACGATCTAAATATCATTTGTCACTCTATATCTCCAGTAATCTGTCTCAGTGAGATGAGATTGAAAATTTGACAGCAGAAAGACACGTGAAGCTCGAGCTGAAGCTGGACACTTGTGCAATTACACTAAAAGAGCTTTGACTGGATTAAACACTCTAAACTATCAATCAGACGACAGAAGACATGAGGGGATTGAGTGAGACAGCAAATTTTGATCATTCCTTATACACTCATGCTCAAATATGATACAGCAGCTTTATGGGGTTAATATGACTGAGCTTAATGAACAGTGACAGATCTTACAGTCTTCAGTAATGATCACAAACTCAGTTCCTGGATGGCCACAGCTCCAACTCACACCTGCTTGGAAGTTTACAGTAATCCTGCAGACCTTGCTCATCTGGATCAAGTGCGTTTAATTAGAGTTGGAGCTAAACTGCGCAGAGTCCAGGAATTGGGTTTGAGACCAATGCTTTAGCCATTTGATGTCAGTGCAAGTCAAAATGATATTTTCAGTCACAGGAACCATCATTAGCCCAACGGATTCCACATGTTTATTGTATGAAGTGATGCTGAGGAAGGTAAAGACGAATGCAGAGGTGTTACTGGTGGTGCAGCTTCAGGTGTTTCTTCAGAGACGACTGGTCGCTGTACCTGTGGTCGCAGAGCGGTACAGGTGTCCGGCGCGGCTGAAGCTCTTCCTGCACTGACCGCAGACGTGAGACCTGACCTCGCGCTCGAAGCTCCAGGAGTAGCTTGGTCTGGAGTCTGGAGACAGCATCGTGTGAAACGAGCTGGAAAACCCCTCGTCGGACAGACCGCCTGGACTGGACTCTTCATCGGAGAAGGTATCGTGTTTGTCTGTCACTACCCTTACTTTAACGTCACACTCGTTAGAGCTGACGTCCGGCTCTAAAGCACATTTAAGAATGGCGTGACGTTCAGAATCCTCTGATTTGAGTTCTTTACTGCTGTGTTTAGGAGAAGCCTGAGGATTTTACAGGTCGACAGCACATCCGTCCTCCGTGTCTGGGTCGGCCTTCACCGATAAATATGGTGTTGTTGCACGATTCCTGTTTAAGTGGAGCGACGTGGTGTCTGTGGCTTGTGATTTTACGCGGCTGCTAAGTAAATCTCCAGCCGTCTTGGTCTGATCGTTGTATTCGCTCGTCTGAGCAGATGAAGTCTGGCTAAAAGTGTTTCTTGAAAAGTCAAGCTGAGCCACAACACGGTCTTCATCTTCTGCAAAACACACAGAAACATCTCGTGACTGGCCAACATATGTCCAAAAACAGACTTATCTCCAAAGAGTTAACTCTTGCAGAGGAATAAAGCAGAGTAACCGGCTGAGATACATAATAGATGATAACAGACAGCAGCTGCTTGGTTTTGTGTGATGGTTCTGAATCCTCCTGACAACTTTACAAGAAACTAATATTTCACCCCTTGCCTCGCGTTATGTTGTTTACATTTACTTGTATATCTTGTAAGTGTTTGTGTGTGTGTGTGAGTGAGTGAGTGAGTGTGTCTGTGTATGAGAGTGTGTCTGTGTGAGAGAGAGAGTGAGTGTGTGTGTGTGTGTGTGTGTGTGTGGTGTGTGTGAGTGTGTGTGTGTGTGTGTGTGTGTGTGGACGGATGATTAATGTTTGATGGACAAGTACCAGTTTTACCTGCTGCCAGAGGAATGTCCGTCAGGTGGGCGGGGCTCTCGGGTGTGTTTCCGCTTTTGCCATCATCAGCCAATCGTATGATCATTCTCCTGTAGACGCGCATCTGTTTTAATTCATAATATTTGACAGATTTATCGCTGAAATGAGCTGGTGAGTGAAATGAATTGTCCAAGTCTGAATGAGCGCGTTTGTTTCGCGTTGACTGTCATTTGAACCGAAGCTGTAGCTGCAAAATGTGAAAAATGCTGTCGGACTTGTTTGTGAAGGATTTTCTGAGAACGAGCGTCACATCAAGCACGTATTTAATTCATTCATTTTATAAAGATGAAGCTGACAGAGACTCGGCGATTTAGTGTGATGTATTTGTTTTATTCATTTGCTGTGTAGCCTCATTACAAACGCTTTTCAAATAATGCACCATTTCTTTCATTTGGTAGACTGTCCATCTAACTGATGAACTTAAGTGTTTTGTTATTGTTTAAAGTTTAAACACAGATGATCAGATGAAGATTAAACTGTTGTAATGACATAAGACAAGTGCTCATGTTGTCTTCAGCACAGGAAGTGTGAGGTGATGTGAGGAGCAGCAGGAAGTGATGTGCTGATCTGTGATCTATTACTGTTAGAAGGTCAGTTCATGTTTCATCTCAGTGTCTGTGTGTCAGACTGTGTTTATCTGCTCTAGTGGTGATGATTAGCCTGTAGTGATTCTGACTGAGCTTCTCTGTCTAACAGTGTCTGTCTTTATCTGGCCCAGCTCTCTCTCTCTCTCTCTCTCTCTCTGTGTCTCTCTCACTCTCTCAATTCAATTCAGTTCAATTCAGTTCAATTCAATTCACTGTAAGTGTGCTTTTTTGGCATGACAAAAACTATACATGTGTACTGCATTGTATAGCAATTGCAGTTGGGCTGCTTACAAATAGTGCACATATAATAATAATAATAATAATAATAATAATTCATTACATTTATATAGTGCTTTTCTAGGCACTCAAAGTGCTTTACATTGTCAGGGGGTATCTCCTCATCCACCACCAGTGTGCAGCATCTACCTGGATGATGCGACGGCAGCCATAGTGCGCCAGAACGCCCACCACACACCAGCTTATTGGTGAAGAGGAGACAGAGTGATGAAGCCAATCAGCAGATATATGGGGATTGTTAGGAGGCCATGATGATCAGAGGCCAATGGGCAAATTTGGCCAGGATGCCGAGGTCACACCTCTACTCTTTACGAAAGACATCCTGGGATTTTTAATGACCACAGAGAGTCAAGACCTCAGTTTGACGTCTCATCCGAAAGACGGTGCTTTTTGACAGTACAGTGTCCCCGTCACTACACTGGGGCATTAGGACCCACACAGACCACAGGGTGAGCACCCCCTGCTGGCCTCACTAACACCTCTTCCAGCAGCAACCTAGTTTTCCCAGGAGGTCTCCCATCCAGGTACTGACCAGGCTCAGCCCTGCTTAGCTTCAGTGGGTAACCAGTCTTGGGCTGCAGGGTGATATGGCTGTGGTACAGATATAACTGTATATAAATATTAGTGAAAGTTGTGAGAACATTCTGTTAGCTGGGATTGCACCATGTTTGATATCATTGATGCCAAGTAATAATAATAATATATAAAAAATATTAAGCATGTAGTGCAAAATGAATTAATAATATAAGTATATAAACTAGAAATAAAAAATAAAATAAGATAAGGGATAAGACAGATTTACAGAAGCAAAATATACATCTAAATAATATAATACAGTAATATGGCATAATATAATATAGATGCGCTGGAAACATCAGATCAGACGCATGTTGAGCAGCAAACACACAGCAGTTCTTGTGTTCTCCTAACAGATACGGCAGTTTCTCATGGTTTGAAAGAGTTTTAAATGTCTGATGGATCTGCTGTATTTTATCATAGAACACTGTCCGTATATCTGTGTATTTGGAGCATTCTGTTAGGAAGTGCAGTTCTGTTTCCATCTGATTCAGATCACAGTGTGAACACAGTCTCTGCTCCGGTGGCAGCCATGTTTTTCTGTGTCTGCCCGTCTCTATCATCAGCTTGTGTCCGCTGAGTCTGTATCTGGTCAACGTGCTTCTCAGTTTCTTATCTGACACTGTGTACAGATACTCTGCCATACTGTACTCTCTCTTTAGGGCCAAATAGCATTGCACTTTACTCTATAGTAATAATAATAATATATAAAAAATATTAAGCATGTAGTGCAAAATGAATTAATAATATAAGTATATAAACTAGAAATAAAAAATAAAATAAGATAAGGGATAAGACAGATTTACAGAAGCAAAATATACATCTAAATAATATAATACAGTAATATGGCATAATATAATCTGCATGTGCTGGAAACATCAGATCAGGTAGTGCCTAATGTAAATTCAGCATAGCGTTAGTTCAGGCAGACCACGTCAGTCAAGCTCCCATCAGCTGACAGTCAGCTGTTCCTGACGTGTACCAATCCAGTCTTGACACCTATCACAAGCGGTCTATTTAAATTCCCATTCTTCAGCGTCTCTTCCATCGCATCACTGCTTGCAATTAACTTCCTCCTCCAACCCCAACTCCACCTAACTGAACCTGTAATTCAATTTGACTTTTGTTTCTTCCTTTACAGTCACTTCATTGGAAGCATTCTCTATCACTATAATTGTAATAAATATACTTGACGAAAGTGGTCCTGATTGAAATGTGTGTTTTGTTCCCTGGGATCAGGATCTTTTCTGAAAGATCATAATTTTGGTTTTATTCAGGTTGACTGTCAGGGCTGACTGTTGACTGTCTCTCTCTCTCTCTCTCTCTCTCTCTCTCTCTGTGTCTCTCTTTCTTTCTCTGAGTGTGCGGAGCGTGGTGAGTGTGGGTGAGAGTGGTATTTGTCTGTGGCTGGTAAGAGGGTTTTTTCAAACCTTTTTCCTTCTAAGTGTTTTGTTTTGTGTTTTTCCTTCTTTTTTTTCCATTGTATCTTTTGGGAGGATAGTCTGTGTGACGAGAGTGGTGGGGCCGAGAGCCGTGGGAATGGAGCGAGGCCGGTGGAGTAATTATGTTTGCCGGTTCCCGCCTCCTTCTTCCCGAACTACCAACGTTGCTACAGTCTGCTTCCAGCACTTTGCTGGAAAGCATGACGACTCCAAACACGATGGTTTTTGAAAGTTTAACTCGGTGTCATGGAGTTAAAATAGATTCTAATGTTAGCGTGGAGGATGTATGTTTGGCGGTAGGAGATGTTGTGAGTCATGAAAACATTGTGTCAGCTTCGCGAATGATTAATCTGATTGTGCTTTTTTTAGCACTATTGAGAAGGCTAATGACATAGTGCAAAATGGTGTTGTAATTAAGGGTTCACTGACGCCGGTGTTTCCTTTGAGTACTCCCGCCAAGAAAATAGTACTTTCAAATGTCCCTCCTTTTGTGAAAGATGATGTTATCGTGCAAGAATTGTCACGATATGGAAGAATAGTCTCTACCATCAAAAAAATTCAGCTCGGACGTAAATCGCCTTTAGTGAAACATCTTTTGTCTTTTAGGAGACAGGTGTTTATGATTCTGATGATCTGGTTTTTAAATTTAAAATAGATGGTTCTGATTATGCTATCTTTGCATTGTCTGATACGACGATCAAATGTTTTGGTTGTAAAAAAATCGGGCATCTTATTCGTAGTTGCCCTGATAAAGGAAACAAGAACACAGAGCATGTTGATGCGGATAAAGCGAGGAGCGCTGTCGCTGAAACTAGTGCATCCGCGGCTGCCTCGCTGGAGGTGGGAAATAGTGCAGCTGCGATTGTATTGCTAGAAGAGCTGGTTGAGGGAGAAAGCAGCGCAGAAACAGTGATGTCTGATTCTCCTTTTGTTGATGGAGGTGTTGTGGTGGAGCCTGTAGTGGCAGAGACCATAGCTGGATTGAGTAAAACGATATCTTCCGCATTTGTAGAACAAGACAGAGAAAAGGGAAATAAAGACTTGAGATTGAATGATTGTGAATTGAACATGGAGGTTGAATCGATCTTCAAAATTCAAATTAAAAGAAAAAGAAATCGAAACGATAAAACCAATAAACAAGTCAAAAAAAGTGATGGTGAAGATGAAATCATAGCTTTGGATGATGATGAATCTGATTCTAGTGCTTCGGTGTGTTCAGAGGTTTCTGCTTGTTCTCAAAATGAGAATGTAAATGTTGTGTACAAAGCTGAGGACATTAGTGTTTTTCTTCAGGAAACAAAAGGGCTAAAAGGCGTACAGATTGAGGATTATTTTCCTAATCGTGCACAATTTGTGAGGGACACCAGGTATTTGATGAGAGAAGGGGCTTTCTCTGATATTGAAGTGTACCGCTTACGGAAGTTTGTGAATAAGTTAAAAAAACAAATTCTTAGAGATGAGAAAAATGACATGGTTTAAATCCCTACGTTTGGTGTTTTTGGCCATATGCATAATATCTGTTTTTTCTCCTCTTAGTTTCTTGTGGAACTTAAATAATACTATGAGTCAGCTAAAAATTAAACTCTAAATTTAAATGGAGCTAGAGATGTTCGTAAAAGGATGATGTTGTATGAATTTATAAGCCAGAAGTCTGTTGATGTCATGTTTATACAAGAGACGCATAGTGATATAAGAAATGAAGTGGACTGGAAAAGAGAGTGGGGAGGTCAACTTTTTCTTAGTCATAAATCCTCTATTAGTGGAGGTGTTGCAATATTATTTTCTAAAAATGTGTCTCCAGCATCCTATGAATTTGTTGAAATTGAAAAAGGTCATTTTTTTAAAAGTTATAGTTAAATTTAAAAAAAATGTTATAGTCTTTTTAAATGTGTATGCTTCGAATAGTGGAGAGGAAAGAGTTTTGTTTTCAAATTTAGTCAACACTACTCTGAAAAGCCTAAATACGGATGAAATTTTAGTCTTAGGTGGAGATTTTAATTGTACTGAGAATGATAAATTAGACTGAAATCATTTAGAACCACATGTAGCATCTCAAAGGGTTATCAAGCAATTAGTTCAAATCTCTGTGATATTTGGAGAAATATGTGTAAAAAACTAAGACAATACACATGGGTTCATTGTAAAGATATTTCATTGTCTTTGGCACGTCTTGATTGATTTTACAGCTTTAAGCATCAGTATAATTTTTTAAAATCTTGTAGAATTAATCCTGTAGGATTCTCAGACCACAGTGCTGTTCTTTGTTCTGTAATAGTGAACAATGTAAAGTCAAATAGTGCCTATTGGCATTTTAATACATCTTTGATTGATGATAAAAATTTTAATGATTCTTTCATTTTTTTCTGGGATGTTTTTAAACAGCAAAAGTATTTACTGTATATAGCTCTTTACAACAGTGGTGGGATTGCGGGAACATACAAATTAAAAGTTTTTGTCAGCAGTTTACTTTTAATGTTACAATATAAATAACTCGATCTTTGAATACATTAGAGACTGAGATAGTTGATTTACTCAGTTTGTCTGCATCTACAGGAAAAAAAGAACACCTTGAATCTCTTGAAATCTTTATTGACAAATTTGTTGGGCATTAAGGCACAGGGAGCGTTGGTTCGCTCACGTTTCCAGAAAGTTACACAAATGGATGCACCTTCTAAATTTTTCTTTGGTATGGAAAAAAAAAATAGTCAAAGCAGAATAATTGATTCCTTGGTTTCTGATACAGGACAGGAATTAACTAAAACTTCTGAGATAAGACAAGCTGCTGTACAGTTTTATAAGCAATTATATACAGCTGATTTAATTAATGAAAATATATTGACTACTAGTAGTTTTTTTTGAAGGTCTGCCAGTTCTTGATGAAGAGAGTAACCAAAATTAGAAATTACCTCTGACGGTACAAGAACTCTCTACAGCATTGTTGAGTATGGAGAATGGGAAATCCCCTGGAATTGATGGGTTACCCATTGAATTCTATAAAACTTTCTGGCCCATTCTAGGGGAAGATCTCTTAGAAGTGTTTAATGAAAGCCTGATTAAAGGTTTTCTTCCACTTAGTTGCAGAAGGGCGGTTATCACCCTATTGCCCAAAAACGGGAATCTCCAAAATCTTAAGAATTGGAGACCTGTTTTTCTTTTGTGTACTGAATATAAAATCCTGTACAAAGTTTTGGCTACAAAATTAAGTAAGGTAGTTGGAAAGGTGATACACTACGATCAGACTTATTGTATACCAAATAGATCAATTTTTGACAACATAACTCTAGTCAGAGATGTGTTGGAAGTTTAAAAATTATTTGGCATTAATACTGGCCTTATTTCTTTAGATCAAGAGAAGGCTTTTGATCGGGTTGAACACCTTTATTTGTGGCATACATTAAAAGCCTTTGGGTTCAATTCTAGCTTTATAGATATAATCAGAATAATGTATTGTAAAATTGAGAGTGTGATCAAAATTAACGGAGGTTTGTGTACCCCTTTTAAAGTACATAGAGGGGTTAGATAAGGTTGTGCCATGTCTGGAATATTATATGTCCTGGCTATAGAACCCCTGCTTTTTATGTTACGAAGCAAGTTAAAGGGTTTGACATTGCCACAGTGTAATACTACTTTTAATTTATCTGCATATGCTGATGATGTTATTGTTTTTATAAATGATAATGATGATGTTCAAAAATTACAACAAATTGTTAATGATTTTAAAAAGATTTCATCGGCTGTTGGAGAAAACGTGATGCTCTATTGATTGGGAATTGGGAAGGAGGAAATCCCATTCTACCAGGGGGTTTATTATGGCAAAGAGATGGTTTAAAATACCTGGGTGTTTTTTTAGGCAATGAATATTTCATGCAGAAAAATTGGGAAGGAATGGCAGATAAAGTAATAGGACGTTTGAAAAAATGGAAATGGTTGCTTCCACAATTGTCTTTTAGAGGACGCACACTTATTATCAACAATCTTGCGGCCTCTTCCCTGTGGCATAGACTTGCATGCGTCGATCCTCCTGTTGGCTTTTTATCAAAAATTCAAGCAGAAATGGTGGACTTTTTTGGGGACAATTTACATTGGATCCCTCAAAGTGTTCTGTTTATGGCCAAAGAAGATGGAGGCCAAGGTCTAGTGCATCTGGCAAGTCGATGTGCTGCGTATCATCTTCAGTTTTTGCAGAAATTTTTGCTGGGATCCGAAAGACTGGTATGGAGACCAGTAGCTCAATGTATTCTACGCCGAGTGAGTGGACTTGGCCTGGATACTGTCTTGTTTTTAATGGATTCTAAAAAAACTTGATTTCAGAGGAATTCCTGTTTTTTAACGAAGTCTTTTTAAAATATGGAGTTTGTTTAAACATCAGTGGATGGAACCATTGATGTCTTTGTACTGGCTTCTTGAGGAGCCCATTGTGTTCGGTGCACGTCTCGATGTTTCTGGTGAAGAAATACCAGGTATCAAGTATTTGCTTTACAGGAGTGGATCTCTACAATTGAAACACATTATAAATAATGCAGGTCCTGATTTTAAAGATGTAGAAGCAGTTTCAATCTCTTTAAAAGTAAAGTCTGTACAATTTATTAAACGTTTTTTAGATAAACTGCAGGGGGTTTTGAATTCACAAGAAACAAATTTACTTGAGGAGTACAATAAGAAATGTTTATTTCTGGATTATGAAGATTTCTTTCCAGATATATGTATTGTACCTGATTTTAACTCATCAAATTACATTAATCCTTTGTTAAAGAAGGAAATTGATGAGAAAATTGATTTATTTGCAGCGACTGGAAAAGTATTGTACAGAAGTATTGTGAAAGTGACAAATGTTAAATGGTTAAAAAATAGAAGTGATACTGTATGGAGAGATACTTTGGAGATTACAGAGACAACAAAACCAGTGTGGAGGGTTCTTTATAAACCTCCCTTACCTAAAAGGGTTGGTGATCTTCAATGGAGGATACTCCATGGAGCTGTAGCAGTTCATTCTTTTGTGGCAATGTTGAACCCTAATGTAAGTGAGAGTTGTCCTTTTTGCAATGAAAGGGAGACTGTGTTTCATTGTTTTATGTTTTGTAACAGAGTTTCTTTTTTGTTTAGTCTTTTAGAGTCGCTTTTTGACTCTTTTGGGGTATATTTTACAAAACAGGATTTTATTCTTGGCTGTATGTATACTATGAAGAAAAAATTAAAATGTCAGTTGCTTAATTTTATTGTTGGTATTGCAAAATTAGCTATTTATGTAACTAGGAGAAATAAAATCGAACAGAAAGGAGATCAAGAAGTTATTCAAGTTTTTTTTTTTAAATAGTGAAATCACGACTTTTAATTGAGTTGAACTTTTATAAATTAATGTGTACATTGAATATTTTTGAAATTGAATGGTGCTGTGATGATATGCTGTGCTCATTAGCTAATGATGAACTTGTTATTTCAGAAGTATTGTTGTGATTTATTTATTTAACCCCCCCCATTATATTGTATTGAACAGTATGTGTTGTGAATTGTGAATGTTTTTTTATGTTTATATTTTTGGAATGAGGTTTGAAAATCTTGTAATAAATGGGTTGTAAAAATTCAAATTCTCTCTCTCTCTCTGTCTCTCTCTCTCTCTCGGGGCATTCTGGGAGTTTGCACGTGCGAGACGAGACTCGAACCCGCAACCTTTGGCTTACGATTCCGACTCTCTAACCATTAGGCCACAACTTGTGTGAAAGTATTAAACGCCAGGTTGTTGACTGGTGTTTCTTCAACAAAATGGAGAGACTATTTTGGACTTGATTCTTCCCCTAAAGGTTGCTGGCGCACTCTGTA
>NW_015625059.1:0-985 GCF_001515625.1 Sinocyclocheilus rhinocerous
TCCTTCAGGGAACGAGGGTTACCATACGTAACCGAGACGTTCTGGCAGGACGCTCTGATCAATGTCTGAGGGGTCTGAACTCTTTGTACAGTAATAACACAGAGGCTCTCTTCATTTCAGACCCTGGGGACTCAATCGATACTGAATTATGTTGTTCTATTTTGGTGACCCGTTAAGTAGAGTCTTTTATTTATCCCAGAGCTCCTCTTCGGATCATCTGTATAAAAAAAGAGGCATGGATGCTACCGAACATCTCGCTCAAACTAAAACCAACTAGCTAACCTTAGGGCTGCAACAAACCATTATTTTGAATTTGTAATGCAAAAAAAGCATTTTTACTTGGGTTTTCAGATTTTTTTGATCTGCAACAAACGGTTATTTTGACAACCGATTAATCTAATGGTTATTAGAACGATTAAGTGACTAATCAATTATTATTTCACCGATTTAATCAGTAGGCTTTGATTGATTATTCAGCTTTTGCAATTTGTTAAAATTATACATTCTATACATATTCATATGCATATAGAGCTGCTTTATAGCAAAAAATCAATTTGTAATTCTAACTGAAAGCGACACTGACACTGGTTTTTCATGTCCAATACTGTAAAGATGCACCCAGACAAAATTTTGTTATTGAGAGGAAAGCTTGCAGTACATATTTACACATTCATCTACATGTCGCTCTAAGCAGAGTCAGGATGTTCGCTAACTATAAAGCGCTGCTTGCTTATATTTTATCTCTAACTGAAGAACGAAAAAAAACTTAGCCGGGAGAATATCGGGACCTTTACACATTTTTGTTTGTAGTTTTGGAAAACTTTTCCACACTCTACTGGTTTGGGTGTTTATATGTCGCATAAACCATAGACTGTATAAAAACATGGACGTAGTGTCCGTGACGTCACCCGTAGGGTTCCGAAGATAGTTTTTGAAGCTCAAAAGTGGGCGGAGGCGGCCGTCGCCATCTTGTCAGCGCGTCACC
>NW_015625059.1:1112-1268 GCF_001515625.1 Sinocyclocheilus rhinocerous
GGTGACAGCAGCGGCAATCCACCTGTCACTCAAGTGGCCACGCCTTTAATTATGCAGAACTTTAAGGCTTAATATAATTTAAACGAGTTATATAACTTAGTTTTATAACTTATATGAGTTATAAAAAAATTCACCCCCCTCACAGTTGTCATGAAG
>NW_015625060.1:0-670 GCF_001515625.1 Sinocyclocheilus rhinocerous
TCGCGCATCTGTGCCGCCGCGCGCTCAATCCACTCAGCGTGCTTTACTCATCATTTACACATCAGCTATACAGGCGTTAATACTGAATGTTTAACATTATATTCATTGCATACATATACTTCGTAGACATCCTTAATCTCTAATAACTCCATTCTGCTGTCTGTTGTTCTGTTGTCGGTGTTTCATTGTCTGGATATGGCACTTAACACATGCTGTGTGGTATCGGCGTTTGGTATCGGGGCATTTTAACGAGTACGAGTGCGAGTACAGGAGCTCAGTATCGGGCCTGATTCCGATACCAGTATCGGTATCGGTGCATCCCTACTTAAAATGTTTAATAGGTACAATTAAACAATCAAAATTAAATTAAGAGAGCAATTACACAAGACAGCTATTAGTCCACAATCATAATGTCAAAAGACAGACTAATTTTAGCACAAATCATCCCAAACATAAGAACATGAATGCAGAGGTGCACATCCATCCATCTTAAGCCCGAGACACACTGCACGACTTCAATTATATAAGATCATTGCATGTCACACTGCGCAACATAGGTCTAATAAACTTGGCTATGACATGTGTGTATGATGATGACACCTATTGACTCGTACGCAATTCTGTTGTTAATGCTTTATTGGGTGGTTGTTCTGCACGCTTAATAAACAAA
>NW_015625061.1:0-573 GCF_001515625.1 Sinocyclocheilus rhinocerous
TGTGTGTATTTCTCACAGTGTGTGTTTCAGTACAATAAGTTCTCTAAGTTTTTTTAAATTATCCAATCATTTTAGACTATGTTATTTCAGACAGTGTGAAGACTGTCGCAAGAAATCAGTCAAACCATTTGGGGTAAATAGACAGTATAGATCTCATTCAAGCAGTTTGAAGCTTTCATAATTTTAATTTTATTATTATTAAATATTCTGTATTTTAATTGCACTGTATTTATTGAATAAAACTAAATTAAATTATTAAAATAAACAGAATATGGTACAGTATTTATGGAATAAAACTAAATTAAATTATTAAAATAAACAGAATATGGTACAAACTTTACTTGAAACTTTACAAAGACTGGGCTATTACAGTTCATCTTTATATGGAAATAACTCTGTTGTCTCAGGCTTTGCTGCCTCTGTTTCTCGCACACACGCAGAGAGACCGAGAGAGAGAGAGCATGATGAGAGCTCTAGAATGACCAACATCTGGATTTTAAAAGTGTATTGTATGTTTATAGTTTCAGTTTTGTTATTTCTTCTAAGATGAATTTGTCTGTCAGGGTGTGAAAC
>NW_015625062.1:0-517 GCF_001515625.1 Sinocyclocheilus rhinocerous
GTTGCGTTTTTGGTGTATTTTATAGTTCTATTGTTAGTCACAGCAGGGAAAAAACGCCTTTTGTGGCCTATGGCAATCAAAGTAAACATATGACAAGTAAAGGTTAAACGATTGCAGAAATGTTATTTATTTTAAGGTTTAAAGTGAAGTCTTGTTTAACATTATGTAGGCATATTCTTGGAAATGAGCTGGCAGCAGAAATCACTCAACAAAACGAAATGTTATCATTTCATAAGTAAACAATTTAATAATGCAATTGAAAACAAGCTAATTCATATGACAACTAAAAACTAATAAAATTAATGCCGCGATTTCAATATTCATAAGAATTCATTTTTAGGTGTCGTCAATACGTCAATTTTGTACGTTTAAATGATGAAAATACGTCAGTATTGTACGTTTTAGTGCCTGTAAAAACGTAAGTAAATGTACACATTTTACGTAAAATACATACGAATTATCATGAGATCACGTCAGATCTGAAAGAGCTGGATCTGAAGATGATCTACTTACTGTG
>NW_015625063.1:0-132 GCF_001515625.1 Sinocyclocheilus rhinocerous
ACACTTGTCGAGTTTCGTCTGGAATGCGGCCCAGACCACCTCCTAAAGTGGTTTAATCGATCGGATTTATATCCGTCTCGAATGCGTTTCGGAGGGCATTTACACCTGGTCTTTTCACGATCGGATAGCTAT
>NW_015625063.1:516-1178 GCF_001515625.1 Sinocyclocheilus rhinocerous
ATTTAACCGGAGCGAATGAGACGTGTGTGAGAGAGAAGGGGTCGTCAGAGAGAAGAGAGTGAGAATGCGCGGCTGACATTATTGCCTGTGCCACTGGTAACAAAACGGATCGGCTCGGAATCGGAAAGAAGTGAGACTGATCGGCCGATCATGAGGAAAATCGGCCGATTCCGATGCCTGGCCGATCGATCGGTGCATCTCTATTTTTAATCCATCCCTCCTGCTCTTTCACTTGCTCCTTTTCTTTGTCCATTCTGGTATGGAATTTTTCCAAGGTGAAGACGCCCCATAAAAGGCACATCTGAACTCCTGGAGTCATTCTCTGTTGCACAATTAATAGCTTATCTAGTCATTTCTAGTATTACATCCATCTTTTTTGGACGGTATGATTTAGTTCTTTCGAATTTTGCATTCGAATTTTAGGTGTGCGTTAAGGAGGCAGCCTTATCAGTGGCGCACGAGATGCGATGACGATGTAAGTGTCATTGCATTATAATTTTTTTGTTAGCCTATTCAGTTGAAGCCACTAGATGCGGCGCTGCTGCGTTGTTCATTAAAAATATAGCGGAAAAAGAGAACATCAATGCGGAGAAGATCTTGTTAACGTCAAAACTGAAACCCAAGCCGTTCACACAGAACACATATTTCGCGCATTTTCTAGA
>NW_015625063.1:1294-1401 GCF_001515625.1 Sinocyclocheilus rhinocerous
TAATGCAAGTTTAACTTTGAAAAAAACATATATCGAGACTTTATGGCGGGTTTTTTTTTCCTCATCCCACTGCATCATGTTTTTAAATGAAAAATGTACTCTGTGTG
>NW_015625064.1:0-139 GCF_001515625.1 Sinocyclocheilus rhinocerous
GATTCGTTCAAAAAGCTGATTCATTCAATAAGGTAACACCGTCCATTTCTCAGAAACGCAAAACAGTGCTGTGATCTTTGGAACTATTTTCGTTGGCAAAATTGAGCAAAAACAAGCAATATTATGTCTAAAATGTAAG
>NW_015625064.1:372-1358 GCF_001515625.1 Sinocyclocheilus rhinocerous
TTTGAGTTTTAATAGACTAATAAATCACGTGCATGCACTCTGTGTGTGATTTGGTGATATAGCCTACTGGATAATGTCAGATCGCACATCATTACAACAACACTTACGATGCTGTATCGCAGACCCCAGACTCGACTTGAGTGGAAAATGAATCATCCCCAGTTGTGCGCGCACATGTTTGCACGAGCAAAGGTGTTTTTAGGAGTCTAACTTGCAAACGCCAGACCACTGATTCGTCAAACCTGCTTCCCTGCAGTCCGTGTTCTTCTAAGTAACGAATATGCTTTGGGGAAATGTATCGGAGTAAAAGTATACATTTTAATTAGGAAATGTAGTGGAGTAAAAGTAAAAGTTGGCTGAAACATAAAAACTCAAGTAAAGTACAGATACTCCCAAAATATACTTAAATACTGTAACAAAGTATTATTACTTCGTTACATTACAGCACTGTCATTCATTCATTCATTAAATCGTTCATTCTGACGCATTCAGAAACAAAGACAGCTTGTGTGAATGAGTCACTGAATCATTCACTCACTCCGTTTGTTAATATATATAGATTTATGCAGTGTAAGACGACACACAGGTCTGGCCTTAAATATATTACTAATTTAACACATTATTTTTTCCCCAAACTTAATCATACCAAATTAATAAAAATAATAATAATAAAAACACTAGGCGAAATTCCCACTTGTGAAAGGTTATCCCATTTCATCTGGAATTGATGGCAATGCTGTTGCATCCATGAGAATGCATTGATTTGTTAGTGTGGGTGACAAACAGCATCGCTACAGGTACAGGTTTTTAAAAAGCTAACGTACCTTTTTGAATGTCTTCATTAGCTTTATTTCCTTTCATCACCCCTGTCCTGGAGAAAATGAATTATGCCCTCTTCCCGACATCTGTGACCAATTTCTTCTACGCTGCCCTAAAGAAGCTCAAGTCCGAAAGAGTGGCCAAGGACCACAAGAAGGTACGACAAA
>NW_015625065.1:0-468 GCF_001515625.1 Sinocyclocheilus rhinocerous
GAATTTAACTTTTTTGTTTCTTATTAAAGCTACAAAAGTCCTTCATTCAAGAGCAGTGTGATTTTGAATTTGTCTTTTGTTGTTTGATTAATATTAAGCACACAGTTGCAGCAGGAAAATAGCCTGCTGTCACTTTAAGAGCCGCACGGATCCAATTTTCATTCTCAACTCTTTATGTTCATTTACTACATGACCGACGAAGGTATACATGAATAATCACTAAGCGCATTTTGACACATTTTTGCGTGTATTTGACCATTTAGACGCACACCTTGAGCTAAAAGATGACTTCACATGTCCGTGTTCTGCTCCGTCTCTGAGCGCATATATCTTCCTGAGGTGCAGCGCAAGTTCTCTTTCACGCTTTTAAAAACATCAATAAATATACTTCTATAAATCAAGCACGTCCCATTTTGTAAAAGGCACGTTACATGATTTTACTGATTTGCATGTGAAATTGGGCTTTTA
>NW_015625066.1:0-1218 GCF_001515625.1 Sinocyclocheilus rhinocerous
TGAGTTGGAGGGAAGTGAATCCCCAACAGTCAAATTTTTACACTCAGCACTACAATCTTGCAAGTAGATGATAAGAGGATCTTTGAACAAACAGTGGTTCACGAGGTAGCATTTTAGTTTGAATTTTATTTGCACATGAGATTTTTTGTTGTTTTGTTTTTTGTATTAACAACTGTTTTATTGCTTGAGGAAGAGTATTACTTTATGTGCACATACTGATGATTATCAATGACATTTTTGTGTAGAAATGTTTTCCTGGCAATAGGTTGTATTCCATAGTTTGTGTTCATACTGTAGACTAAAAACAACAGGTTCATATTGTAGACTGCTTTGTAACAAACAGTTGTTCTTGAGGTAAAGAAATTTAGAATTTAAATTTCATGTGCATATGGATTAAAAATAATGTAAATTATTTGTGTATTTCATAGTTTGTGTTCATACTGTAGACTAAAAACAACAGGTTCATATTGTAGACTGCTTTGTAACAAACAGTTGTTCTTGAGGTAAAGAAATTTAGAATTTAAATTTCATGTGCATATGGATTAAGAATAATGTGAATTATTTGTTAAAAAATGTTTTACTAAACCTTGAGGTTCTTTGGAGTTTTGGTTGAGGTAAAGTGTAATTACAAAGTGTAATGTGCTGAAAAAAAATAAAGCTAATACAATGTTGACCTGTTTGTTTATCATGTGGTATATTTAATTTTAAAAGATGATTTTAAAAGGAATAAAAATAAAAAATACCTTTGAAAATATAACCCATTTATGAAATCAAATGAACCCATTATTTTTGTAAAAATAATTTTTGTGTAGAAAAAACAACCCATTTGCTGGGTTAAAATTAATAACCCAGCTTCTTGGGTTAGTTTAACCCCATATGGGTTCTGTCCTATATTTACCCAGCAGTTGGGTTAAAAACAACCCAATTTGGATTGTGAAATAAGTTGAAATAAATAGGTTGAACTGCTCGCCTAATAATTTATTAGGCATTTAAAGCTCTAGTGAGAAAAAAAAATGGAAAGCTCAAAAAGCAAATGGCTTTCACAAGTAAAATTAATAAATTAATTTTGATGCAAGCAGAATCAAGAGAAAATCTAAATGGAAAACAACAAGTTGTTGTAAGGGAAACAGGTCAGTTTAGCTCAAAGGGAATTTTGATGCAAAGAGAAAATCTAAATGGAAAACAACAAGTTGTTGTAAGGGAAACAGGTCAATTTAG
>NW_015625067.1:0-704 GCF_001515625.1 Sinocyclocheilus rhinocerous
GTCGGCGCCGGACCGCGAATTTAACCACCCGTAACTCCCAAACCCTGGGGGCTATCGACGCGGCAGTGGTCTCATTCGAAAGCGGGCCTCTAGACGTACAATCAATTCGTGTTCAAGAGGGTTCCTCGAGCTGAAGGGATCCCCCCCAAAATTGGTGCGGATTCGCCGCGCCGTTACGGAGATATGGCCGTTCAAAGTTTCAATGGTTTTCCATAGACTTAAGCTTTAAAGTGTTTCATCCAGGTCGCCAGTAGCAAACAATGGAGCGCACTCTGCTGGACATACTAAGTAATTACACCATTTCAAGCATTTTATCTACGTTATATGTTCTGTAAAAAAAAAAATTATATCGGCGATACCGATATATATCGGTGACAGGCTCATATCGGCCGATAATATCGGATTCGGCAAAACAATATATCGGTCGGGCTCTACTCTTTATTACTCATTTCAGTTAAATTTTTTTTTTTTCCCCACAGGTTCATTGTGGGTTTGTTAGACTGTTTACATTTCCATGCTCATTGTATGAATCTGACCTATATACAAGCAGAATCATTTTTGCAGGACAATACATAAGTCATTTACAACAGACCAACAACATTGAATTATCAATAACCAGTTGGTTTTCTCTTTTATTTAAGTCTGTTATAGCTGTGCAGTTAGGGGTGTGCGATATTGACAAAAAATGATATCTCGATATTTTA
>NW_015625068.1:0-920 GCF_001515625.1 Sinocyclocheilus rhinocerous
ACTGCAGTAACGTTACCCATTTAAACCGCTAGCTGTCAGCAATTCTTACTGCACTTTTAAGCTCTTATTTTGACGGAAACGGCAGTAGAGCTTTTATTTTGAAAGAAAACTCCAGCTTCAGTGAAAACAGGCATACAAAAATGCATTTCACTACAAATCTAGTGAAATGCTGTAATCATCTGCCACGAAAATAAAGCATAACTGGTGGCCGTTGGATTCCCAAACACGCGCTAAACTCACAGCACATGCAATAAACGAGTTCACTGTATTCACTGAGAACTGAGCCGTTCTGAGGCGCGGAAAACACCGGATCACGAGCTGATCGCCTGAACAATGTGTGCGCATCACTTTGAAACGCGCAGCAAAAACAGACTTGATGAAGGGATTAAGCCATATTGTGCTTTCGGGTTTATTTTGTTTGACAGCATAATGGACCAAACCACAAATTTAAAGACCTTTTATGTTAGAATAAGAAGTTTAAATATTAGCGCTGTCAATCGATTCAAAAAAATTAACTAATTAATTGCACATTTATTCGCGATTAATCCCACCTAACAATAAAGTTTTTAAATATACTTTTATATTGCAATCATTTCACATTCAATCTTCAAATTAATGTACAAACAACAAACACAGTATATTTTTATATATTTTTTTAATGGCAAATCTTCAAATTAATGTACAAACAACAAACACAGTATATTTTTATATATTTTTTTAATGGCATCTTTTTTTATGACTGAAGGAAGGCCAGTCTGATACCAATGTCTCTATATAATTGTTTTTTCCCCCTAATATTTAACCATTGACTATAGCCATTCAACATTACAGTATAATTGAGAGCTAACATTTATTAGACTTTAAAAAATTACTTCTAATTTAAAGGCAGAGTAAGTGATTTTTCAAAAACGCTTTAAAAA
>NW_015625069.1:0-1591 GCF_001515625.1 Sinocyclocheilus rhinocerous
CGCCTTTTTTCTCTTCTCCGACCCCGCAGCTCTCTCCGATAACTCATACTATTTCTCCATGTTGAGAGTTTGGTGTCGCACATATTGCACCTGACTATGCATTCTTATCCTTTTCTCAGACGAACTGAAAATAACAGGAGTGTGTCCATCTCACAAATGTAGAATCCGTCTCTGCAGTCATCTCAACCATCTAATTCCAGCAACAGAAGATAGACAAACTATTTTACCCGCGGAATTTTTTCTCTGGTGCTGTTTTGCTGTGTTGGTAAATTCACCACTTAATTTTGAGTTAAAATATGTTGTTGTAACTTGCGTTACTGAGATTGTAACGAGTAATAATATTACCCAAATTTTATTAGTAATGCGTTATATTACTGCGTTACAGCAAAAAGTAATATACTACTGTAATATTATTACTTTTGTAATGCGTTACTCCCAACACTGTCCACTGGATAGGTGAGTGTTGGCGGTGGAGTTTTTGCAAGCATGGTGACCTCCCCATTGTATGACTGAGACATCAAACTACAAGCGATTCTCTGCTCAGAAGAGTGCTCTGTTCAAAGAAAGGACAGAAGAGTGAGCAGAACGAGCAAGCCAAGCCAGCTTTGTTTGAGCAGATTAGTCTTGTCTAGCAGTGAGAGTGGCAGAGAGTCGGCAGGTGAAGCGCTGCCAGTGATTATTTTGGAATTATTAGGACCAGACATGTATGTTACATTATACTGAAATAACACACAAAAAAATAAAATGAAATAAAGTCAAAACCTGAAAAGCTACATGATGCTCCAAGTTGCACTCAATAAGATTTCCATCTGTATTTATGCACATAAATGGAGCGCTTTAACTTCTATGGTGCCTCTGGCAGGTGTCTACATTTTACAGTTGGATCTAATTTAATGAATAGAAGCTCAAATTTTGTTAAGCGCTACAGCAGCATCTGTGTTATGTAAAAGCAAAAACATTGCAAAGAAATCAACTTACAGTAGAGGTCTGTGGGCAATAAACTGAAAAACTGAAAAATGGGTGGAATCATTTTCTGCAGTAATCAGGACATTGAACTCACACTGGCTACATTCCACAAAGCATTAGAAACAAATACGTAAGTGTACTATGCATTATAATGTTTGCTTTTTGACACACACATTTTATCAATGTCATATCTTGACCTTTTTAATTCTTTTTCTATAGTCATAACATTTCTTAGAGGTTTTATAGCTTCAAAATAGTGCTTTCTTGGACCATTTCTTTGGTCAACACTGTAACGTTAGTTGTGTTAAGAGTTTATATACAGTTTAAGCTGCGCTCCAAATACATTTTGGGGAGGAATTAAGCAGCAAGCAGGCAGAGATGTGTTTAATTTATTGACATTTTTGTTACCTGTATACAGGTTATTTTCTGTTGTCAAATCGAGGTACAAATCGAACCGTGATTGAAAGACCTAGGTCGGAATCAAACTGCACACTTTGTTCATCAAAAAATGTCTACAAGAGATACGAATGAAATAAATGGTAACACTGTGTCTACACCAGACCCGACAGTTGTCGTGTTGCGCCGCGCTGCAACAGCTAAAGTCTGTCTACATTGGACGCGACAA
>NW_015625070.1:0-1292 GCF_001515625.1 Sinocyclocheilus rhinocerous
CATGGCAGTTACTCAGATCACTGGTCCGGTGAGTTTGGTTACCTCGGGTAACCACTGGGAGGAACTAGAATTTTATTTATTGAATTCCTCTTCTGTTCCTTTTGTGTTGGGTCACCCTTGGCATATTAATTGGGCAGAAAATATAATTCTCTCTTGGAGTTCTCGTTGTCATGCTTCTTTTCTTGTGTCTGCTCCGTCTTCTGTTTTTTCTTCTGTGTTGCAGGAGGAGGAGGTGGATCTCTCTCTGGTTCCTGATATGTACCACGATCTGCGTGCGGTCTTCAGTCGGTCCCGAGCTGCCTCTCTTCCTCCCCATCGACCGTATGATTGTTCAACTGATCTTCTTTCTGGCACTTCTCCTCCTCGCGGACGCCTTTTCTCCTTGTCTGCACCCGAGCGGGTGGCCATGGAGAAATATTTATCGGATTCTCTAGCAGCAGGTTTGATTCGTCCCTCTTCCTCTCCGGCGGGAGCGGGGGTTTTTTTTTGTTTAGAAGAAGGATGGCTCTTTGCGCCCCTGCATTGACTATCGTGGGCTGAATGACATAACTGTTAAGAACAGGTACCCCCTGCCTCTTATGTCTACAGCCTTCGAGGTCCTGGGGGGCGCAAGGTTCTTCACGAAATTGGATCTGCGCAATGCTTATCATCTAGTTCGGATTAGGGAGGGGGATGAGTGGAAGACGGCCTTTAATACACCCACAGAACATTTTGAATATTTGGTTTTTCCTTTCGGGCGGGGATGAGTGGAAGACGGCCTTTAATACACCCACTGGACATTTTGAATATTTGGTTTTACCTTTCGGGCTGTCCAATGCTCCGGCCGTCTTCCAAGCTCTCGTCAATGACGTGCTGAGAGATATGATTGACAACTTTGTATTTGTGTACCTGGATGATATTTTAATTTTTTCTCATTCATTCCAGGCGCACGTCCAGCACGTCAGGCGAGTGCTTCAGCGGTTGTTGAAGAATCAATTGTTCGTGAAGGCGGAGAAGTGCACTTTTCATGGCCAGTCGGTTTCGTTCTTGGGTTCTATCATCTCGGCAGAGGGGATTCGCATGGACCCTGCGAAGGTTAGAGCTGTCTCTGACTGGCCGGTACCTGGCTCAAGAAAAGCCTTACAACAATTTTTGGGATTCTTCAATTTCTATAGGCGTTTTATTAAAAACTTTAGCCAGGTGGCGGCCCCTCTGACAGCGTTAACCTCCACGAAGTCCAAATTTTGTTGGTCTAGTGTTGCTAAGGTAGCTTTTGATGATTTGAAATCTAGGTTCACTACTGCTCCTATTCT
>NW_015625071.1:0-772 GCF_001515625.1 Sinocyclocheilus rhinocerous
GTTACTGACTGTACTGACAAACTATGCCGACACCGTGTCTGCGCCACAACAGGATGTGACAAAGCGACCGTTGAAAATCATTTGAACTTTGTGTCAGCACGTCATAAATAGAACGAGGCATCAGTTTACTGCATCCAGTGTAGACAACATCACTGATTGTAATGGGTTCTATTCTACACCGGATGCGAGCGGCGCGACAAAATACATTAGAATTCTATTGTATTTTGTTGCGCCGTGCGATGTGATGTGACCGATGTGATAAGCATGAGTTCTGGGCCGCGGCGCGGCCGGTGTCCTGACATTTTATTCTACCCGTCAGATTGTCCTACCAGGGTTTACTGCGCATGCGCACATCAATATTGCATCCTTTTTCTCATGCTGAACAACAATATTTAATGTATCTGCATTACTGTAAAGGTAGGTTTAGGGTTGGGGTAGGTATAGACTTTAATAAAACACAATCTAATAGGTAGAAAAAATTATATATTGTTGGTTTCCTCTAGCTGTATCCTTTCTAACTACAACCGCGAATATAACACATAATTACTGTATTTGCATTACGAATTGTTTAGGGTTGTGGTAGGTGTAGACGTTAATAAACCATAATTTTTCGTTGTCAAATTGTACTACCCACTGTTTTAATTTGAGGTAGCAAAATCTGACAGGGTAGCACAAATCGACAGAACACCGGTATAAACACCAGCATTGACTGAATGGGGAGCTCCGATGGCCGTAACACAGGCTTTAATGCGCCGCAGACGCATGCCGTGAT
>NW_015625072.1:0-301 GCF_001515625.1 Sinocyclocheilus rhinocerous
AAAAAATATACATTTTATATTTTAAAAAGTTTTATATATATTATTATTTTATATATTCCCAGCTGAAGATAATGAGGAAATTACATCGCTCCCTTTGCCAAGTGCATTCCAAACGACTACATAATGGCACGCCTGTGCCCTGCTCACTCCAAAGTCCCCACTCCAAGGGGATAGGGATGATCACTTCCATTTGGAATTTGCCCGTGAACCGTTCGGTACACAATACGCGTATAGTTACACCCCTAACAAGTAATATAGTCAAAGCTTCAATGTCAACAGGTGAATGTTAGAAGCATGACAA
>NW_015625072.1:377-531 GCF_001515625.1 Sinocyclocheilus rhinocerous
CGGGTTATTTTATATGCTATTTGTGCAGCAGCAGTATGTCTTAAATACTCACAGCACCTTATCGCCGTATGCATCGGCAGTAGCAAGTTCCTGTACTTGCTTGCAGGTGATATCCATCACCATGCTAAAATCTTCAGAGAGTTGTCATGATTAA
>NW_015625073.1:0-6003 GCF_001515625.1 Sinocyclocheilus rhinocerous
TTATTTTAAATAGTAAAAATATTTCAATTTTGCTGTATTTTGGATAAAAGCAATGCAGGCATTGTGAGCAAGAAGAGACTTCTTTAAAAAGCATTAACTTTTACTGTTCAAAAACTTTTGACTGGTAGTGTATATCATATATGTGACCCTGGACCACAAAACCAATCAATCAATTCTTTGAAATTGAGATTTATACACCATCTGTGATGTATGGTTTGTTAGGATAGGACAATATTTGGCCGAGATACAACTATTTGAAAATCTAGAAAAAATCAATAATTTTGACCCATTTAAAATATACCCAAGTGACTTAAGAAGGTTTTGTGGTCCAGGGTCACATAGCCTATAATAAATGGTGGTGGGCCGCCTGGACCAAAAAATGCCTGTGCCGATTTTTTGTCCCAGTCCAGCCCTGCTCACAACTGAATCGCAAACAGGGTATACAGGTGCATCTCAATAAATTAGAATGTCGTGTTCATTTATTTCAGTAATTCAACTCAAATTGTGAATAATAAATTCAATGCACACAGACTGAAGTAGTTTAAGTCTTTGGTTCTTTTAATTGTGATGATTTTGGCTCACATTTAACAAAAACCCACCAATTCACTCAACAAATCATCTCAACAAATTAGAATATGGTGACATGCCAATCAGCTAATCAACTCAAAACACCTGCAAAGGTTTCCCGAGCCTTCAAAATGGTCTTCAGTTTGGTTCACTAGGCTACAAAATCATGGGGAAGACTGCTGATCTGACAGCTGTCCAGAAGACAATCATTGACACCCTTCACAAGGAGGGTAAGCCACAAACATTAATTGCCAAAGAAGCTGGCTGTTCACAAAGTGCTGTATCCAAGCATGTTAACAGAAAGTTGAGTGGAAGGAAAAAGTGTGGAAGAAAAAGATGCACAACCAACCGAGAGAACCGCAGCCTTATGAGGATTGCCAAGCAAAATCGATTCAAGAATTTGAGATTTAAGAAAACTTCACAAGGAATGGACTGAGTCTGGGGTCAAGGCATCAAGAGCCACCACACACAGACGTGTCAAGGAATTTGACTACAGTTGTCGTATTCCTCTTGTTAAGCCACTCCTGAACCACAGACAACGTCAGAGGCGTCTTACCTGGGCTAAGGAGAAGAAGAACTGGACTGTTGCCCAGTGGTCCAAAGTCCTCTTTTCAGATGAGAGCAAGTTTTGTATTTCATTTGGAAACCAAGGTCCTAGAGTCTGGAGGAAGGGTGGAGAAGCTCATAGCCCAAGTTGCTTGAAGTCCAGTGTTAAGTTTCCACAGTCTGTGATGATTTGGGGTGCAATGTCATCTGCTGGTGTTGGTCCATTGTGTTTTTTGAAAACCAACGTCACTGCACCCGTTTACCAATAAATTTTGGAGCACTTCATGCTTCCTTCTGCTGACCAGCTTTTTGAAGATGCTGATTTCATTTTCCAGCAGGATTTGGCACCTGCCCACACTGCCAAAAGCACCAAAAGTTTGTTAAATGACCATGGTGTTGGTGTGCTTGACTGGCCAGCAAACTCACCAGACCTGAACCCCATAGAGAATCTATGGGGTATTGTCAAGTGGAAAATGAGAAACAAGAGACCAAAAAATGTAGATGAGCTGAAGGCCACTGTCAAAGAAACCTGGGCTTCCATACCACCTCAGCAGTGCCACAAACTGATCATCTCCATGCCACGCCGAATTGAGGCAGTAATTAAAGCAAAAGGAGCCCCTACCAAGTATTGAGTACATGTACAGTAAATGAACATACTTTCCAGAAGGCCAACAATTCACCAAAAATGTTTTTTTTATTGTCTTATGAAGTATTCTAATTTGTTGTGAATTGGTGGGTTTTTGTTAAATGCGAGCCAAAATCATCACTTAAAAGAACCAAAGATTTAAACTACTTCAGTCTGTGTGCATTGAATTTATTTCATACACGAGTTTCACAATTTGAGTTGAATTACTGAAATAAATGAACTTTTCCACGACTTTCTAATTTATTGAGATGCACCTGTATATTGAACTACACGTAGCTAAAAGTCAAAGTAGCAATTATACATGCAACCCCAGAGAACTATAGACATGTACAAACGTATCTGAATGCATTTTTAGGAAATGTTCTGTGTTACATATTTTTTACATATTTATGTAGTCCTACCGTGACTATTTTTGGCCAGGGACACGACGTTGCCGTCGGACCAATGTTTGCTGGGTTATGACAGTATTTTACATTTTAAAATGCTCATAATCAGATTCGTTACATTTTTATGGATTACATGATATTCATGATTACATATTATTCACAAAACTAAGAGCTGTAAATCATAATTTATTGATTCTCCCTAAGTCTTTTTTCTTTTTTTCCTTTCTAAAAATTCTACTGTGTCATGCCATTTAGCTTTAACTATATTCATAAATGTCGTTTAAATAAATTTGCAAACCAATAGTAATTGGTTTAATAATTATGCAAGTTATTAACCACTTCAGCTGTGCAGCATATTTTGCGTTTTTTAGAGAATTAGGCATATCTGAATTGAAAATAGCCCCTACCCACATACATTGGAGTAAATTGATAAAAAATTGTCTCATTTTACAGAAAACCCTGATTTTCGAAAAGAATCTAATTGATATCTCCTTCTAAACAAAATATATTTAGGTTTTACTGAAAGGAGGTATTGGTGTCTCCAAGTGTACCTTTACCGTCTCCGTTTTTGATTTCTGAAATAATTTAACATACTTGAATTTAAAAGAGCACCTTATCCATATACATTGGAGTAAAAGGATAAAAATGGTCTCAATTTACAGAAAACCCTCTAAATTTTAACACAGTGGTGGAATATTGCATATATTTTATTGTATATATTCACAATTTTATAATAATTGTATATATTCACAATTGTATGATAAACACAGATAAAAAGTGATATTTTTATATATTTTTTTATTATTATTATATTTAAAAAGCTGTCATTTATGATCTGTTTGGTCTATGTCCCTGCAGAAAGTTTCTTTTGATTCCACTAGGTGACAGTAAACGGAGGAAAAAAGAATCTAATTGATATCTCCTTCTATACAAAATATATTTAGATTTTACTGAAAGGAGGTATTGGTGTCTCCAAGTGTACCTTTACCGTCTCCGTTTTTGATTTCTGAAGTAATTTAACATACTTGAATTTAAAAGAGCACCTTACCCATATACATTGGAGTAAAAGGATAAAAATGGTCTCAATTTACAGAAAACCCTCTAAATGTTAACACAGTGGTGGAATATTACATATATTTTATTGTATATAGTCACAATTTTATAATAAATACAGATAAAAGTCAGATTTTTCAATAAAGTTTTTTTTGAGTCTGTAATTTAGGATCTGTATGGTTTATTTCCCTGCAGGGAATGTCTTTTCTGAAGTCTCCCATTTTCATCCATAAACAAATTATTCAAAGTGCAAAATCAGGCTTATTACCTGTAAAACACTTTTTACTATGCGTTACACTTGACAAGAGAATGATCCAACACTTTATCACCTAACTTGACCCATGTTGTGTATTCTATACCTAAGCAAAATGAGTGAGTAAGTAGCAGTTCTTGCATTTTATTATGCACAAATGTATAGAGAAAAATGTGCAAAAAGCAGTGCAAAAACACAATATACACATCTAATATGTAAAATAACTATATACAGAATATAATAACTATAAAAAATGTCAATAAGTTTCTATAGAAATAAAAAAATTGGAGGCCAACTTTTAGTTTTTGTTCGTTGCTTTGTCAACAGTTTTCATCGGATGCAAACTTTCTCAAGAGTGTCCATCAGTGTGCCATTTTCTAAAACAGTTTCTAGATGGCACCAAGCACAGGGGTACGTTGCACTTTGTACAGTACATAGGAGTCTTTACTTTGAGGCCTGAAAGTTTGCACAAAGCACAAACTCTCCTCCCACTTGCAGCATCTGACCCAAAGTACTCTGGACAGCATGGCTCTCCTGCTGATATGGCAGATGTGGACGGGGGTTGTTACGAAAGCTGAGGTTCTAAGCTTTTAAAAGATACCATATATGTCTAGTTTTGTGCTCCACAACTTATAGATTTTTTAAAATAATTATGATGATGCAATATTGGAACCACATGTGGGTCCGATTGAGGGCGCTGGTTATAGCTGTGAAACATTATGTCGTCATCATATCCAGTGACCTTCAGTAACTGTTGATCCTGGAAGTCTGGACAAAAATATTTCAAACCTGGCGATTAATGTCATTGTTGTTTTCATGTTTATTAATGTTTGTTCATACATATATATGTATATATATAAGTGTGTATAAGTGGATAAGTGTGTCCCCCGCACTTTGTTTGACCCAGAGCTGTAGAGAGAGAGAGTTGTGACAACTCCGTTCACTCCAATGGACCAGTTTTTTACAGCAATGGCGGATCGTGGAGCCGCTCAATAGTTCCCGGAAGTTAGCGCTCATACTATCAGCGGCATAGAGATGCAGCAGAAGAGAACGCTGTGACGAACTTTTGAAAGGTAAGACATTTATAGAACAAAATAGTATATTATCAGCACAGCTAATCAAATTACCCTGTGCATTAAAACAGATGATTATTAGATTATTCCTCACTTAATTAGTAGATTTACGGGATGTTATTCATTCTCTTCATGCAGTTCATGCAGTTGTTGTGTAATTTAAAAGTGATTTTGCTGGTGGGGAGTAATTAAATAGACTTTAGATATATTAGATATATTGCAGATGGACCAAAGTGAGAATGAAAAGTTTAATGTAGGTGAGCAGTTTTCATTTCAGAATCATGCTAAGCTAAATGTCCAAAAATGGATTATATACCACTACTATATTATAGAAGTAATTACAGTAAACCTGTACATTATTACTGTATTTTATACTTAAACGTCTTAGCTACTAAAGAAGCACTGTGTTGAAGGAGCAGATGCCACAGGACTGCAATGTGATGGAGCATCACTTAACCATTTCTCCTGTGTTTTTCTCCTTCGCTATCTTGCTTTCAGAACAAGAACCACCTGAAGACTCCCTGTAAAGAGACATCACCCTCACAATGAGTCTCTTCACTGGTTTTGGCAAGTCTTTCCCTGCTCTTTGTGAAAAAGTGCCAGTTCCCTAGTATGATTACATCACATTTTGTTGGTGTAATCTATAGATTGCTCCTGCTGACTATATCCAGCCTCTTACGAAGACTTCAGATGACCCAACACCTGTGAAGAGATGACGCCAACCCTTGAGAGGACTTCAGATGAAGCTGACTCTGAATAAACATACAAAACTGCTACATTTTCCTTGCATTGTAATCAACATGATCACATCATGTAACCATTGCTTTAATTTGTTAATTGTTTCTGTATATATTTAACTGTTTCTGAATACATGACGTTACTTAACTGCATGATATGTATAGCTTAATTTTAGAACATTTCTACCATTACTTTGGCACAGTTACACCTGTTAACAGAACTCTTATTCGTAATGTAGAAACATTCATTTTCTGTAGAGCTGCTTTGAAACAATGTGTATATTAAAAAGTGCTATACAAATAAATGTGAACTGAACAAAACTTGATGCATCATTTTTTTTCTCCTCTCCAGATCAGTAGGGAAACCATACATTCACACTCCTTTCTGTGAGTGACTGGAGCACTCCCATGCAGCACAGCAAACTATAGTGGAGACTGTTCAAGGACAACATGCTTTATAGTTTATTATAAATGTATAAATCGATTGCTGTAAATAAGTGCATAACAAAAGTCAACATACATAAAATATATGATTAAATGTGTAAACATTTTTTAAGTTGTTTTAAATTGGAATATACTACAAATATATTTTTATATATTAATAATTGTGGGGTGCACAAGAATCAAAAACATTGAACAAGATTAGTTTTCACTTAATAAAATATCTTCATTTATTTGGAATGAATTTTCTAAGACAACAAACTTAACATTTACCATGAGATTAGTAAAACGACAATGAACA
>NW_015625073.1:10537-13065 GCF_001515625.1 Sinocyclocheilus rhinocerous
TATATATACTACGTATACATTATTTTATAAATAATGTAAATAAATTATTTTATTGTCTACTAATTACCAAAAATCACAGTTCTGTCTCTCCAACTCAATGTATTTCAATTGCCCGCTATGAACTTCCTGGAACTATTTGATGTCTACGTGAATCACGTGACGATCGAGCGTTTTGGACTTCCGTTGACGCAACTCTCTCTTTCCATGGCTCTGGTTTGACCCACCGCCGATATTTCCGCCCGTGTTCTCTGATTTGTTTATTTAGGTTTGAGTGAACTAACATTCAGCCAATCACAAGGCGAATTATCTCTTGGGCGCGTCTGTCATGAGCTTCAAATCTTCTATTGCTCTCGCGATTTCACTTTGCTCTTTGGGCGGTTTGGGGGTAAAATGCACCCCAGAAAAAAGCAGATGATTACGTCCTTTTTCAAACACCGTAAGTATGTGTTATGTCACGATGACTCAAATCACGCGATCGAATTGCTACGTTATGATTTGATCTAACAAGGCATAGGCCTACACCGGATGCGAGTGATGCGACAAAAGAACCAGTTAAGAACGAGGCATATGACCTCGCGCTGGATCCAGTGTATGTTATATCCTCTCCTACTTGTAAGTCGCTGGATAAAAGCGTCTGCTAAATGAGTAAATGTAAATATGAATAGCATAACTGATTATTGTGTTCTTTTGTCGCGTCGCGCCACTCGCCATCCACTGCAGTGTTGCGTTGCATGCGTGGTGATGGCCATACAGCTTTCAAACCTCTGCAAATCTTTTTCTTTTTTTTAAGAGTGGGTCTGAGCGCGTATCAATATTAATGGTATTTTATTGTTTAATTGTGTGTAATATATTAAACTTTCAATAAAACATTTGCAATGGGTTTGTAAAATGTTTTTGTAAAATGTTTTATGCATGTTTTGGCCTGAGACACTTGATTGGAGTTTAATATTAAAAATTAGTTTCCTGCAAATTCTTGTTCTACATCTCCCCAAGTACCACTGTGGTAAATTTAATGTTGCTTTACTGTTTCATTTTTTAATAATTGCTTACCAAAATCATTACCAATGCCATTTATGTTGCTATACAGACACATTGAAAAAAATAATAAAAAAAGGAAATCAAATTGTTTTCTGCAAACTCCAGATTCTTGATCTACATCTCTCCAGGTACCACTGTGGTGATTATCATGTTACTTTACTGTATCATATTTTAATAATCGTTTACCAAAATCCTGGCCAAAGCTATTTCCGTTGCTATAAAGACATTTTAAAAATTTATAAAAAGGTAATATCAAATTGTTTTCTGCAAACTCCACCAGATTCTTGTTCTACACATCCCCAGGTACCACTGTGGTGATTATCATGTCACTTTACTGTATCATTTTTTAATAATTGCATACCAAAGTCATGACCAATGCTATTCATTACCTCACTGTAAAGACAATTTAAAAATTCATAAAAAGATCAAATCAAATTGTTTTCTGCAAACTCCAACAGATTCTTGTTCTTCACCTCCTCAGGTAGCATAAAACATTTTACAAAAACATTTTACAAACCCATTGCAAATGTTTTATTGAAAGTTTAATACATTACATACAATTAAACAATAAAATACCATTAAATAAGAAGTGCCTGTGTCATGTGTTTTTAATTAGCTTATTATTATCGATTAATTGACTGTGGTTTCAGTTTGATACGTGCTCAGACCCACTCTTTAAAAAAAATAAAAAATTGCAAAGGTTTGGAAGCTGTATGGCCATCACTACCACGCAACGCCATGTAGACGCGCAACTAATCTTCAAGCGTAGATGGAGTACCGCACTTTTCCGAAGCGCAGATGGCGTGACTGCAGTCTCGCATCCGGAGTAGAATTATCCTTTCCTAATAAAGCAAAGTTGTTTTGCGCCGAATACTTATATCTTATCATACTTTATCATGTTTTAGTAGGCTACTTTAATTCATTACAGCTATGTTCTTAACTTTAACTGGTCTGTCACTGACAGAGAGAGAGAGAGAGAGAGGATAAAAGTTATCGTTTAAGTGTAGTGTAACTGAAATATTGTGCATTAAATATCTTTATTTAATAAAAATAAAGTATAGATGTCCACAGTGGTCTCAAAGTCCCAAGTCCTGCAGTTATTTTTGAATTGGGGTTAGAGTTAGTGTTTTTGAGTCTGATATCACAAAAAAATAGGTCCCTGTAAGCTATCTTGCTTCCTGTAAGCTATCATGGCGTGTCTCTAAAACACGCCAATTAGTATTCTATATAGAATTTATGTGAACATGAATGTACTTTGTACATTATTATGTACATCATTTGTTTGGCCGTTGAGGGTCACATCACCTGCCAGCTGCCCCCCCCCACACACTTTTAAAATGGCTGCTACGCCCCTGTATGTGTGTGTATGCAGGGCCGTTTCTAGGCATAGGCGAGCTAGGCGGTCGCCCTGGGGCGCCACCAGCTGAAGGGGCGCCAATGAGCGCACGTACTGGCACTTTTAGCAGGGTTGTGATAAAGAGTGGCATGGT
>NW_015625073.1:13506-14100 GCF_001515625.1 Sinocyclocheilus rhinocerous
GGATAAACTTGATAAGTTTGCAAGTGTGCGAACCTGCAACCTCACGCCCAAAAGTATTCTGCCTTAACCAGCTACATTAATTGGCTGTTTGGCTTCGCTTGCTTTTGAAAGTCATTTATATTATCATGTTCATATATATTATGAAGGCCTGGTCGAGCGCTGATGAGTTGGCGATGGGGAAAAGTGTCCCGACCACAAGGCCAATTACTTACGGGACACCCGCAATGGCATGGAAGTCTTGCCTCCATAACTTCTATGGCGTTATTTTAATGACAAATGTCGAGAGCGCATTATTGTAGCGCGAAAGCACATTCATATATTGCGCGAGCGCGAATCTCTCCATTTCCTTTGCTCTCGCACAAAACCGGACGCGAGCGCTCAGATACACGCTGCTCTCGCGCACTTAAAACGTGTCTCTCCTCTCACTCAAACTGTGTCCTGTGCACTCTCAAATCTCTGCACTATAGATATTAATTGTTTTCGCACCTGAATCTTAAATCTTAACTATTTAGACTATTTAGATATGCTCTATTCCCTAAACCGATACTTACGATTTGGAGACCAAATATAACACTATAATGAATATAATGAATT
>NW_015625073.1:15233-19392 GCF_001515625.1 Sinocyclocheilus rhinocerous
TGTGTGTGTGTGTGTGTGTGTGTGTGTTTATGTATAATTTTGCAAGTGTGCGAACCTGCAACCTCATGGCCAAAAGTATTCTGCCTTAGTCAGCTACATTAACTGGCTTTTAGGCTTCGCTTGCTTTTGAAAGAGTCATTTATATTATCATGTTCATACATATATATTATGAATGCCTGGTCGAGCGCTGATGGGTTGGCGATGGGGATAAGTGTCCCGTCCACAAGGCCAATTACTCACGGGACACCCGCAATGGCATGGAAGCCTTGATGTGCCTCCATCACTTCGTGCCTGGCCAAAGGCATACGTAGGCTATATAATCGGTGGCGTGACGGAGCAAGATGTAGTGAACACACCGCCACACCGAGGTCTTACTCAGCCCATATCCATCCCCAACCACCTCCAGAAAACTCCCCACAGCATAAAAACGGAGAGCCGCCAGCAGCTGAATTTCGGGGCTTAAGGGGTAGCTCCGTTGAGTTCTCGACAAAGTTGGGCCAACAAGATTTAAAAGCTGCTGAATTTGCTCCCGTGGCAGGCGACATTTTTGTAGAATTGTATCTTTTGACATGGTAGCTATTCTGACACCATTATGAAATAGTGCACAGACACTAACTGGCTCCGCTGACGCAGCCGTCTTTGATTTAGGAGACGTAAATTATGTGATATTAGTTTGAACGTCTCCCGCTGCACTGATAATGTAACGTTACAGTACTTATGATGAGTAGTGATATTGAATATTTGATCGCCAACAGATTTACCAAGCTGTCATTCAAACAGTATATATACAAATAAAATAAAAAAAAGGGAAAACACGCCTAAGCTGGATATAGGCTACAGCAGTCGGCTTAATTAAATGGCACAACAGGCGGCTCTCTTTTAACACAGACTTTTAAGAAGGGATGGATGTTTGCTTCAAGTGATAGGCCATGTAAGGGAAATTATATTATCTTGCTGTATGAGTGTCGTTTTTACGTTTTCTGACTAAAAGCAACCAAAAAGCCATTGTAAAGTGGTCAAGCAAATAATAATAATCGGCAGGGATCCCAGACCAATACAGTTAGTGTGCCACAGGTTTGCCAGCCGATGTGCCTTTGTATATGATCAGGGCTGGATTTACGCATAGGCATTCTAGGCACGTGCCTATGCTCGCTCGTCCAGTGGGGGCCCAAACACAATGAAGAGATATATAGCCTAATATTTTGTTATACTATGGGCTATCTACAATAATAAAAGAACCAAAACCTCAGAAGACATTGAGCAAATAAATAATAGGGTAAAAAAAGACAAATTATTTCCATGTCTTCCACCTTTATGTACGGAAATCACACTTTCTCCGGTTCTCTCACAGACACACACACACACGCGGACAGAAACTTGTCAACACCGCCCCACGAATTTAATAAAATAGTTTTGCAGCTGAAAAGCTACATGATAGTTCTCAGTAGGGAGGTTCTTGAAGCAGTTTAACTTATAGATTCACCATTAGTAGACGCTGCTGCTGAACTCTTCTGAGAGACGCACAGATGCAGGTATTCACATGCGCTTAAGAGCTCTCTCATAACTGCATTAGCCTGCATAGCAATGGCTCAAGCCTTTATTAGAATGATGTTTTGGACTTTGCAATGGAAGATTTGGGGAGGTGCATAAAGAAAAGTTCAACATATTTCAGGACGGAAACATGTCAAATGTCTTGAAAATCATCTGAACAATGTCTTGATGTGTGGTTGTGACTCCTACTGGCCGTTCAAATGAGAGAAATAACTCCTGAAGTGGTTCGCCGCACCTGTTAATGGAATGGTCTTTCTAAGTTCTCAAACAAATTAAGAGCTACATTAGATTTTTATTGACTGAATGCAAGTGCTTCGTGATAGAAAACACTAACGTTTCCACTGATTTAGAAATAGTTGTTCGCTTGGGTGGTAATATTAGGCCTTTTATATTAATAGGGAAGGGGGACCAAAAATGTTTTTGCCCATCATGAAGAGGTAAAGCAGACCCTGTTTATTATTAATAAAAAAAATAAAATAAATAAAAAAAACTAACCACCATCAGTATAATGACAGTTTTTCTTTGCATTAAAACTCTTCAATTAGTTGAACACCAGTTGAACACTGGGTGTATTACAACTTTAGAATTGTAATATTTGGTTCTGCACTTTCTTGCCACAGAATTACAATCGTATCGACTGAAATGTGAAGCAGCTTTTTGCACAGTGGTGGCCACTACCGGAGTGAACTGTGATAAGGTGCTAAGAGTGGTCCAGACAGAAAGTATACTTAACTAAGAACGTTTCGGGAAACACGCATTAACATAAGGGTACAACTTAAGGTAGAACTCACGAATGACATAGCGTTAAGGTTTCGGGAAACGCAGCCCAGGTCTCAGGGAAAGGAACTTACACAAAGTACTGATGCCAGAAAGCAGTTATGCGAGAAAACAGCCAAATACCAAAAACACCAACTCTTCAATCAAGCAATTTTCTTTTTATTTGAGGGAAGGGTGGGAAAGAAAGAAATCTTTCTAAACTGTTTGAGCAAACAGGGAAAACATGCCATATGAATAAAACACTGAACTAAAAAAAAGAAAATCTCCGGTAGGTGTTATGCAAAAGTCCCATGACCGTTTCAGTGACCACATCCCTGACCTTGATCGCTTCACTGACCAGGAGCGCTCCCCTCACCATGACCGCTCCCCTCACTGTGACCGCGACCGCTTCCCTGACCGCTTCCCTGACCATGACCTCTTCCCTGACCCAGACCGCTTCCCTGACCTCTTCCCAGATCCAGACCGCTTCCATGACCCCTTCCCTGATCCAGACCGCTTCCATGACCAGGACCGCTTCCATGACCCCTTCCCTGATCCAGACCGCTTCCATGACCAGGACCGCTTCCATGACCCCTTCCCTGATCCAGACCGCTTCCATGACCAGGACCGCTTCCATGACCTCTTCCCTTATCCTGACCACTTCCATGACCAGGACCGCTTCCATGACCTCTTCCCTTATCCTGACCGCTTCCATGACCAGGACCGCTTCCATGACCTGTTGCCTGACCATGTGGTTCACTACATGCATGGCCTCTTGTGGTTGGGCAACATTTCTGTGTGGCAGGACACTGGCCATCATGGAAACAGCTTTCAGCACACAGTGGAATGTTCTTTGGGTCAGGACACTGACCCGGCTTCACTGCATGGACACAGATAGTCAACTTTAGTTTATGCACATACACACCCAGTATGCCACTTCAATATACAGCACGAAACACTCCAAGCATGAATAGCAATTTTTACATACAGAGTGAATGATATTCTAAGCATCATTCAGCTTTCTTTTGTAAAGCCATCCTGCGTTTAAAACTATCCTAAGGGATGAATTCAAACCTACTTTTGACGAGAATAACAAAAGACAATTTATCAACAACTGACCAAAACAATATGACAAATACCTGGAGCAGTACAGTAACGTCCACATCCATTGCTTCAGCACTTCTTATTGTTGGGACAGTTAGAGTCACTCCTACAGGACCTGGTACACAATCTTCCAGATGATTGGGGTGGACACTCTCTTGGCTTTGCGGTTATACAGACAGAAAGCATCACTGAATGCTGAACATTTCCATTCACTTAAGTTAGAAGCTTTACATAACATTTCAGTCTCTGCTGAACTTTTTGTAGGACCCCCTGTCAGCCATTATTAACTGAAACGCACTGGAAACAGGCGGAACGCAAACAGGCCCACAGTCAAATTGACAGCATTTGTGTCCTCCAGAGCAATTTCTATCAGACGAACATCCTCGATGGGACGACATGACCGTCAGCTTCCCCGGACAGTAACCGTCCACTAGAGGATTCAAGAGGATCATTAGGGGAGGCCAGGGAGTGCCGTTTCAGCATTCGCAAATCAGGGGTTTTGCAATGGGTCTCAAACCTTAACACAGATTTTACATATTCATCTGCTTCGAATTAAAATGGTTTTAAAACCTACTACTCATTCCTAAACTGTTTTAATTACTTTCAAAGATTGAGAGTCACTTATTTCTGCATTTCTTCAGGCTGTGTAATGAAGTCAACAGATCTTCTCACCTGTGGTTCGTCTTTGAATAGCGTGAGTTACGCTCAAGTATCCAAACAGACACGATAAAACAGCAATCAACACGAC
>NW_015625073.1:19414-23691 GCF_001515625.1 Sinocyclocheilus rhinocerous
GTGGATCTCTCCACTCGATGTTTCAGAGAACCGGGGTTACGACAGTAACCTATTGTTTCACAATGTGTCTCAAACTTAAATACAAATTTTACATATTTGTCTGCTTCAAAATCAAGTGTTTTAAAACCTACTACTCATTCCTAAACTGTGTTAATTACTTTCAAAGACTGAGAGTCACTTATTTCTGCATTTCTTCAGGCTGTGTAATGAAGTCAACAGATCTTCTCACATGTGGTTCGAGTAGCGTCTGTTATGCTCAAGTATCCGAACAGACACGATAAAACCGCAATCAACGAGCAATACACTCGAGCTGTCATCCTCCAGTCCTGCGATCTCACAATGATCTCCCCTTGAAAATTTGCTGAATTGGTGCATCAGGAGAAGCGGACAGCAAAGCGCACAAAACTGAAACAAATAAACGTGTTGCTGCAATTTCAACCTCTGTAAAATGGGGTTTTAAAGATCTAAGGAGATCAGGTCAACACCAACCCTGATCAAACTCACCTGCCTGTAGCTTTCTAGTAATCTGACTGGAAGGCCTTGATTAGCTTGTTCAGGTGTGTTTGATTGGGGTTGGATGAACTTCACGCCATGTCATAATAATTAGTGAAGGCCTAATTATGAGAGGACTGTGCGTTTCTATGGCGACACTATGAACTGCGAAATGAATCTGCAGTGGTAAGGGGCCCGTTTCAGAAAGGAGGTTAAGTGAAAACTCTGAATATATTAACCCTGAAATGAGGGAAACTCTGGGTTTTCCGTTTCAGAATGGGAGGTTTGTCAAACCCGAGAAAGCAGGGTAAGTCAAGCCCATTTCTGAAAGAGAGGTAACTTATACTCCGAGCCAGTTACCGTGGTAACTTACTCTATGACCCTAACCTGGTCGGGAGCAGGTTTTCTTCGGTAAACCCAGAGTTTCTTACGGTCTCCTCCCCCTTTTTAAAGTGTAAGCGATGTTTAAATACCTCATTCATTTATTCAATTCACGCTGCAAAAATGCTTTTCTTACTGAGTATTTCTGTCTTATTTCAAATACATATATCTAAAGGTCAATAGTGAATATGTCAACCACGCCTTCCTAAAATGGCTTATTCTAACATGCCCCCACATGTCTACGTCACGATGTGGGAAGATTTGCATAACACCGCCCAAATGTTCACGCAAAGAAATACGCCGGGACACAGGGCATCACAGTATAGTAAGGGGCGTAACATTTCCGTTACACGCTTGAGGTATTCAGCCAATCACAACACACTGGATAGCTGGCCAATCAGAGCACATCTCGTTTTGTCATTTTTAATGCACTTTTATAAAAAACGACAACTCGGAGACCAACAAATCTGAGCGTCATGCATAACTGACAAAGTCCTATTATGTGATGCATATTTTGTGTAGCTGGCACTATTGACCAGCATTGGCGGGCAGTATAATAGCCTTTATGCATGTGTTTTAGGTTCCATCCTGAGCAAATGGTGACCCATTTTTAGAATGGGAGCGGGTGTGGGACAGCAAGAACCACCTCAGACAAAGGGGTGTCAGAACTTAATTAACGTACAGACTACAGCTGTTACGACAGGAGCAACTTCATTTAAATTAAGGGTAGTAAACTGTAACTGTATAAAAGGTGTGAGTTTAGGATATTCTGGGTTCATTCTGACTCCGTTGAACCCAAGGTACAACATGTACTTTGTCACTGCTATGCTGCAATAAACGTGGTTTCTTTCTTCTGTTGTTTTTGTCAGGGAACCCCCTCGTTTAAAAAAATCTAGAAAATAACATTTTCAGGACAGAAGAGAATTTGGTTTAGTCAGTATTAGTAGGAGGAGTTCTTAAGCCTATTCTGTACAAATTCTGTTTAAGATTAAAACGAAACTGAACCAGCCCTACACAGTGTGGTAGCAGAGTTGTATTGAAATTGTTGTTTCTAAAGTAACTGAAATGTGTTGTTGGTCTGTTTTAATTCTGTTAAGATTCTAAAGTAATTGAATGAGCCCGACGTAGTGTGGTAGCAGAGTTGAATTAGACCTATTGTTTCTAAAGTAACTGAAACCGAGTTGTAAATTTCCAACATAATTGAAACTGAGTTAGTTGTTGTGATAATTCTGATGAAATTTTAAAGTAACTGAATTGACCCGACGCAGTGTGGTCACAGAATTATTTCATAACTGTTGTGTGTTATAGTGTAGTGAGTCACCGCTGTGAAGTTTAAAGCCTGAAAACAGTGTTGATTTGCTCGACATGCTGTGGCTTAGTAAACTGTTTTAAAAATATAACATAGAACCTGAAGTAGTGTGGTTTTGTCCGACATACTGTGACAGTGTTACATTTTTAACAGTTTAGTGTAGTGAAGTGTAAGGCCCGACGGAGTGTGGCCGTGTCCGGAGAAGTGAAAAATTTTGTTTAGAAGCCCGACATAGTGTGGCTGTTTTATTCATTTGCATCCAAAGCACAGGAGCTGTGAATAATTAGACTAACAGGTATCTTAAAGTAACTAGATAATGTTCAGTCAGTGAAGGAAAAGAAGCCTATTGAATTGCGGAACACAATTTAATAAGATTGTGAAAATGGAAGAGTTGATAGTTAAATACATCGCTAAGCACGGCTCAATAGGAATGTTTGAGGGGATAGAGAAGACAGATGACCCCTACGAGTGGGCTATGTCTCAATTTAAAAATTGTCCAAAAATGCCTAAAACAAAGAGGGAAAAGTTGCTAATGCACTTCAAGCTATTTTTGCCTCATACAAGGTAACTAAGAAAAGATTAGAAGAAATGAAAACAACCTACGCCGTAGCTTACGCATAGACGCACACCCATACGCTGTAGCCTGACGTGCACCTCTCCAAAAATCTAACAGCGGGTCAATTCTACGCAGACCGCAAGCGCTGTGATTGGTCTGCAAGAACCCCTCCCTCCATTCAAGCTATTTTTGCCTCATACAAGGTAACTAAGAAAAGATTAGAAGAAATGAAAACAGAAAACAAGTTGCTAAATTCTCAAGTCAGCGGCTATGTCATGTCATTGAGAAATTGTGAAGCTGAAGAGAAGAACTGCAAAGAAGCCTTTAGTCAACGACATAATACTTCAGATGATTCTGTGAGATTCCCAATAGCACCAGTGCGAACAAGACAGAATGGAAATGAGAAAGTTCTTGATCAAAGAATTGAAAATGGCCAAGCTGTTAGACAACTGTCTTTTATGGACTTTCAAAGTGTTGTTACAGCAGTGGGTATTTTTGACCCTGATAACATGGATCCTGTAGAGTTCTTGTCAAAACTGGAGAAGGTAGTGGATGTTTATAGTGTGTCAGACGAAGATGCTTGTAGACTTCTTATGATCTGCATTCCGCGCTCATTAATTAGTGCTTCTCACCGGAAGTTCTCTCAAGTGGCCAAAACCGCAAGTGTGGGTATTTGGACAAGGCAAGTGTCACTTTTCACACAAAAGAAGGATGAGCTATTGTGATTTGCACAAGCAGATGCTGATGTGAATTGTAGGAATAGTTTTATGATAGTATATTTTAGAAAATATGTTTACTATCGAAAGGGTGGTGATTCTTTATCATTTCTGGGAAATGTGTTAATGGCATTAATATTTAAATTAAGGAGAAATTATTTAATCGCATTCTGTGATAAAAATTTCTGTAGCTTTGGTTTTGAATGTGAAAAGATTATTGTGTGGGAAAGGGGGGGAACCTCTTCTTTTTTATCTTGTTTCAGGTATAAGCATCGAGATGTTTGTTTGAAATGTGTACCCTCCTGGAGAAAGATGATCCGGTCATCTGAAGGACAAGAAGGCCAGCAAAACCAGTGGAGTCAGCGGACTTCCACAAGAGAAGGGACTTCTTAAAGAACAGAGTGATCATCAGAACCAGAAATCGAGAGATTTCCAGACCTACAAGATCCAGAACTCCAAGCCTAAAAGATCTAGAAACCCTGAGACCCACAATGGCATGGATGGACCTGATGGAACTTCACAAGCTGCAACAACAGCTAGAAGGACTTTTCCAAATAGAAATGAATGGACAATGGAAAAGAGAAACAAAGAGATCAAACCATTTTCAGAGACTGTGGACAGCAGTCTTCTCACCGAGATGGAAAACAAGAAATGAGAAATGCACAAAGACAGACTCTATGCACATGACACCAGAAAGAGACAAACATATGCATACTCGAATGCAGAACATTGTCTACTGAATGCACACATGTGGACAAAGGACGTCCACACCACACTGAGAGAATGGACACAATGCAAGTGACAAAATGAAAACACAAAAAAA
>NW_015625073.1:27593-28936 GCF_001515625.1 Sinocyclocheilus rhinocerous
AGAAGATTTATTTAATATGATGTGATGAAATTAAATAGCAATTTTAAAACTTGTCAGAATGTGTGTCAGTGTAAATACCAGAGAAAGGTTTATTTTTAACACCATATTTTAATAAACAACATACAAAGATATATGTCTGACTGACAAACTCTTATCATATGTCCTGTCATGTGTGAGTAAGTGGAAACCTTTTTGTTATCCTTTGATCTTTTGATATTTTAATAATATACAAGATGAAGCAAATTGAAACTAGTATAGTATATTTTATATGAGTGCCAGCCCATGTTGGAATTAAGGGAAATGAAAAAGTAGACAAAATGGTCTTTAATTGTATGTGGTGAATTTTTGGAAGTTGAGACAGTAGAACTTGTTTAAATGCTATCTCTTAAAATGAAAGAGAACATATTAAATTAATAAAAGACTTAGAAATTTCAGGTTACCGTTAATTTTAAGTTCATCTCTTACATAGTGGTCGAGGAGCAGGAATAATAATTAAACTGTTCAAAGTTTAATTAGAAACAGTGTGACAGGGACATAAAAGCAACTCGTGAGTTTATTTTTTAATGCTAAAGAAAAGGAAAGCATTTAGGAGAGTTAGGAAAACACATAATTTTCAAGATTTAATAGACTATAAAAAAGCACAAGCAGAAGTAAGAAGGACGGTAAGAAAAGCCAAAATAGAGTATTGGAAGTCATACTGTAATGAAATAGGTAAGAATACACCAGTAGAGGAGGTGTGGGGCATGATTAAGAAAATGAAAGGAATAAAAAAAAATAAGGAATATCCAGTTTTAAGTATTGGAGGTGAAATTGCTGTGGAGGATGGAAAGAAAGTGGAAATGTTTTTAAAGACGTTTATAAAAGTAAATAGTTCAGAAAATTTAACTGATCAGAGTAAGGAAATAAGGGAAGATATGTTAAAAGAGTATCCAGATTTAATGGAGAAAAAGGTGACTGGTAATGATTTGCTAGAGGTACCATTCTCTATGAGTGAATTAAGAAATGCAGTAAGAAGAATGAAACAATCTGCTCCAGGAATGGATGGAGTAAGTTATAGTATGATGAAGCATTTTAGTGAAAATTCTATGAAGGTAATTTTAGCATTTTACAATAGAATATGGATGGAAGGTATACTTCCTCAAAGTTGGAAGGAAGCATTAATTATACCTATTAAAAAGCCTGGGAAAGATCGAAGTAATCCTATGAGTTATCGTCCAATAGCTTTAACTTCTCATTTATGTAAGGTCATGGAGAGAATGATTACAGACAGATTGACATATCATTTGTAAAAAAGTAATTGGTTTTCTCCTTATCAAAGTGGGTTTAGGTGGGGAAGAGGGACT
>NW_015625074.1:0-1076 GCF_001515625.1 Sinocyclocheilus rhinocerous
TCGTTGCCTTCTCTAGTGTGCAGCTCAACCAGGTCTCGTCCCATTTGTCGGTATATTTGTGATATCACATATCCCGGAAAATATGCGTTGTAGTCCAAAACAAGTCGTTCTTGTAGTTTTTGAAAAGTGATTTCTGTTAAAACTGTAGGACTGATCCCTAACAAACAAGGACCACAAGAATTTGGGATGTAGAGGGCACAAGATGATCTGACTCACCCTCAAATAACAAGGTTGTGTCTGTGTTACCTGAAGAAAGCATTGAAATTCAGCATTTTCCTCACACAAGAACTATACCTGAATTGGCAATTTAGAAATGTTCACTTGAATGTTCAAATTGATACAACAAAACATTCATATTGATTTGTTATATTGTTGTGTGCATGTCAGCATTGTCATTGGAATCAAACATTAGTGACACTGCCTTTGAAAACACACATTTTGCGATATATCACTTTCTACATACAATAATCCTACATACCATGAAGAACATTCTGTGAAAACATAACCTTGATATCTTTAATATTGACTAAGACCATGTCAAATATCGAAATCATAGTGAAATTAATGAAAATCTAATTCTGATGCTCGTTATCACATAATTAGATTACGAGACTTTAGCCTGTATTTCACAAACAGTGTCAAATATAACATCTTACCAAAGTTTATCCTGAAGCCTTGTGTCAGTTTTAGGACTGCAGTACTTAGAATGTGATGGCTCACCCCTTCACCTGTGGCGGCATCACCTTAAACATGACAGTAAGGGGTTAGTTTAACCACAAATAATAATAAAAAATATTCTCTATTGCATTCTATATTTTTAAACCTTTAAAGTCCCACTAAATTGCCTTGAATTGAATTTCACATTGAATTTCATTTGAATTTTTTGTTTGAATGGATTGGAAATTTGATTAGAAGAAACTATTGGTGGAAGTGAGAGACTGTTTTGAATGCTTGTAACTTTATGCTTTGTATCAATATGTTACTGTTTTGAATCACACTAGCTTTTATGCAGAAATTATCTCTCTATCCTTCTCCTCCAGGTCTTCCCTGAGATCCAAGGTGAAACGCAAGGGTTG
>NW_015625075.1:0-1216 GCF_001515625.1 Sinocyclocheilus rhinocerous
CCTCGGTATGTGGGTTTGTTCACAGAAGTGCGAGGATTCACTGACGAACAGAAGGAGAAGTACTTCAGAAAGAGAATCACAGATGAGACTCAAGCCTCCAGAATCATCTCACACATTAAGACGTCTCGTAGTCTCTACATCATGTGCCACATTCCTGTGTTCTGCTGGATCACGGCCACAGTACTTCAGGATATTCTCATTGAGAACAATGCAGAGAACATCAGCACAACACTCACTGAAATGTACATTCACTTCCTGCGGATACAGATGAACATGAAGAGCCAGAAGTATGAAAAACAAGAAGAAAAAGAACATACAGAGCACTTACAATTAAATAGAAAGATGATTTTGAAGTTAGCTAAGCTAGCGTTTGAACAGCTGAAGAAGGAAAACATTGTGTTCTATGAGAAAGATCTGAAAGAATGTGGTATTGATGTGAGTAAAGACACTGAGTTCACAGGAATGATCGCTGAGATCTTTAAGATGGAAGATGGACTTTATAAGACAAAGGTCTTCTGCTTTGTGCATCTGAGTGTTCAAGAGTTTCTCGCTGCAGTGCATGTGTTCATCTGCTACCTGAACAAGAACATGCAGGAGCTTCAGTTTTTCTTTGATGAGCCAAAACAAAATGTCACTTTGCAGGAGCTACTACAGAAGGCTGTTGATGAAGCCATAAAGAGTGAGAGCGGACATCTGGACCTGTTCCTACGGTTTCTGATGGGCATTTCACTGAAATCTAACCAAACCCTGCTCAAAGGCCTGATCACCCACACTGAAGACACCACAGAAAGCATTACACAAACAGCTGAATACATTAAACGAGTCCAAAACGAATACAGTATCTCAGATGAAACTTCAGTCAACCTATTCTACTGCTTACTTGAGCTGAAAGATCATTCATTATATGAGGAAATCCAGAGTTACCTCAGTTCAGATGCACATCCAGGAAGAGACCTCTCATCTTCAATGTGCACAGTGTTGACCTACACACTGCTGATGTCAGAGAAGGTGCTGGATGAGTTCGACCCGAAGAGGTTCACGTCACCTTCAAACTACACAAAACTCGTCCCAGCTGTGAGATGCTGCAGAAAAGCCCTGTGAGTAATTTCACTGACTGCTGTTTTATTCTACTTAACTAAATAATTAAATATCAAAATACTATGTGAAATACTTTCCTGTCCGGATTATGAAGGCTACAATAAATTATTGCAGAATG
>NW_015625076.1:0-2513 GCF_001515625.1 Sinocyclocheilus rhinocerous
TTCTTCAATCAACTCTGAAATAAAAGTAAAAATGGTGAAATGTGAGCATAAAAGTTAACCCTGACGTAACAGTGCAGTGCTCCATACTAACATTTGAGAGCAGCGCTACTAAGTTCTACAGATGGTGGCACCAGATTCCGATTTGGTAGCACTGGGGACTGGGGTATCAAAAATAAAGATAATTTAATCATAAAATTACTACTGTTTTGCATTAATAAGTGCAGTTACTAATAATATTACATGTTTATTTCTTGGTAATACACATTTGACAGTAAAGCACGGAGCTTGAGTTGACAAGCGTACAAAATTTACTTTTATTAACATCAGTAACGTGCAAAATCTAATTTTCATATAGAAAATTTCTATATTTTATTCTTACAAAATGTACCATTATTCTTCTATAGTATTATATAGAACTGATGGACAACTTCAGTGATTATAATTGATGTGCAATTCAGTCGCAAAGTGAAGAAAAGTTTGGTGATTTGTGACTTTTCTTACTGCATATACAAACATAGTGCAAAACTTTGTCAAAATTGTATTTCTTGATGATCTGATGTTTTATAATAGTTCTTTTATAATTTCAAAATATAAAGCAAGTAGAAAGGAATGACTAATAAGCCAATACGTGCTCCTCTGCTGCCATCTACTGGTTATAGTGGTAATTTGTTTTTTTTTACATAAGTGTTTATTAACCACAAAACTATATTTTGATATACATTGTGTTTTGTCCCATTAAAAATAACATTTAAACTGGATAATTTTTAGAGCTTTAAAGTGCTGGAAACAGCTGTGTGGAATACTTGAAAGTTATTGAAAAGAGCTTGGATTTCTCTCTCAAAAGGCTGTACAAACCGATGTAATAACACTGGACTATTTTTGCCGCAACACCATGGATATAGTTAGCGTTACTGCTTCTGGGTTTCTGCATCAGCGCTGTTTGATCTGTTCATAACAGAATTCGGTGCATAATTTGAATGCTTCTCACTAGATCTCGCAGCAACCTTATTCATTCTGCGGCGAGTTCAAACGCTTCAGAAATCAACACTGGTTCCCAAGTAAACCTATTCTGAGCTTGTTTGTCGACAAGTTTGCTTACGGTGCTCTCAATTATTGGTCCTATCGGTAAGCCCTGCCCCCTTGCTTACTCGGACAAACAAACAGAGTTGCTAGCTGTCTTAATGTCTCAGTGTGAAAACCTTGTCCCAAGATGTTTTTGATAAATTTTGGACACAGAGGGACCATCATTCAACTGTGGGACTGCTATGAAGGGATATGTAAAAGATTTTAAAATAAATATGTAAAAACGGATCACAATGCAAACAGGAGGAGCCTCATGTTATGTCCATGACGATCGCAATGACAGCATGCCGGGTCAACACTGTTCATGTACCGCAGTGTAAGATTAAATTAATTTACATTTAAACAGTTTAATATGGAGAGGCACTAAAATGTAACATTAGACCTTCTTTTATGTGTTTTTTTTTTACCTACACTGTACATGATGTGAGATGAGAATAGTTTGCTATTTAGGTTTGTATCTTAGCATGGAATCACTAACTTTAACGTTAGCTAGTTTTAGCCAAAGACACAGATGGCATTAATGTTCTGCTTGAGCAGATGAAAATTGTAACTTAATGAGAGTATGACAACCAGAAAATAAATGTTTTCGTCTTCATTGGGGTTGGGGCTGAATGCTTAGGGACATTTTGCTGTGTTACAAGTCCCCCAGGCACATTGTTTTTTCCCATTTTTGTAGCATAAACACCATCAAACCAATGAAACCTTCAGATATTTCAATTATTCTCTATGGCGCTGAAACCTAAAGATGTCCGAGTTCCGGTCTCCTTGCAACTTATACTGAACTGCCATTGGCTCATCTGCATTCGAGGGGAGGGGCTTATCGATAGGTCAATTATTGGACTGAGCTGCTAAATTGTCCAAGCTATGCAGCTCAAACGAGTAGCGCGGTTTTGTTACACTTTTGTTTCATTTGCCATTTGATGTTTCAACAGAAATTGCAGCGCTTATGAGTTGGGCAGTGCGGTAGTTGCATCGGCAATTTAGTCGCACTGGCAGAAAAATGGTCACAAAACCGCAAAATGCGACCATCACAGTCTGGAGCCCTGCAGTAGAAAGTAGACACGTGTTACAAAATCTTAAAATTATTATTTTTAATACATTTATAGTAGGGCTGTACGATTAATCAAATGCGATTGTCATGTGCATCTTGTCAGTAAAGCCGGTTCTGTAATCAGAAGTAAATCTTCATCACGTGCTTTCAGATGGAGCAGCATTTACTACACAGAGTTGTAGTTCACTGACAAGCTACGCAAAAAAAAAATCACAGACAACATAATCATGCGATTATGAAATCGAAGAAATTCTGCGCTAATAACAGCTGTTTGCGAAAGCTTCTAGGTGAACTACGTCGCTGAGTACAATAAATCCATGTGAATATCTGTCTATGCTAAATTTTTTATGTAAATTTACAATCGATATTGATGTCCTTT
>NW_015625077.1:0-1854 GCF_001515625.1 Sinocyclocheilus rhinocerous
GGGTCGGGAAATGTTGAGACTGTCGAGTTCCGATGCCTTTCTCCCTCCCATCAACTGCACATCACAGTCACAGACAGAGAGCCTCCCTCCCTTTCCAGTTGTGTTTGTCTTGCTGTGGAGGTGAGTGGTAATGAACAAAAGAGTAAGCTACCTGTGCCTCGAATTTACAGCTAATTATCCAAAAGATATAGTTAATTTGTCTTGCTAACATTCATGACTCATGAGAGCTACCATTTAAGTTAGCTAAAGTGACATGACATGTGGCCAAGTACGGTGACCCATACTTGGAATTAGTGCTCTGCATTTATCCCATCCAAAGTGCACACACAGCAGTGAACACACACGGAGCAGTGGGCAGCTATTTGTTTGCTGCGGCGCCCAGGGAGCAGTTGGGGGTTCGGTGCCTTGCTCAAGGGCACCTCAGTCGTGGTATTGAAGGTGGGCTGTACATTCACTTCCCCCACCTACAATCTCTGCCAGTGCGAGACTCGAACCCGCAACCTTTGGGTTACGAGTCCGACTCTCTAACCATTAGGCCACGACTTCCCCAAGTTAAAGTTTAGCTAAGGCAATAGGAAGTCTAGTAGGTTAGACCAGTGTCCGTTCTTTCACTGCATGATTCAGTTTAATAAAATGCATTTAGAATGATCACACAATTCAAGATATGGGGGGCAGAAATATATATATATTTATATAATTTCATAGTTAATCAGTATCACGCGAAGACTGATGTTTTTTTTCAACCAAAAAGCAGCATGATTACTAATATGATATTGATTTTATACAGCAGTTTAAAAAAACGAATTTAATATTACAACAAATACGTTTTAGACACAATATTGACTGTTTTTGCTCTATTTCACCAACAAATATAATTCCAATTTGCGTCTTTGAGCAAATGACGCTGTTTTGTTCCTGAATGAATCAACCATTTAAATGATTTGGTTCAGTTGCAATGACCCACTTATTAACAGTGACTTGCTGCCACCTACTGGCAGTTTTAATTTCACATTTAAATTATCTTTTCATTTTTTTTTTATAATTTCAAATATCAGTATTCAACATTTTATGTTTAAGATATCAACAGTGGCGGCTCATGGGTTTTAAAATAGAGGAGGCACACTAATTGTATTGGTCTGGGATCCCTGCCGATTATCATTATAATTTGCTTAACCACTTTAAAATGGCTTTTTGGCTGCTTTTAGTCAGAAAACGTAAAGAAAACGACATACAGCAAGATAATATAATTTCACTTACCTGGCCTATCACTTGAAGCAAACATCCATCCCTTCTTAAAAGTCTGTGTTAAAAGAGAGCTGCCTGTTGCGCCATTTAATTAAGCCGACTGCTGTAGCCTCTATCCAGCTTATATCAAACTAATATCATGTAATTTACGTCTCTTTGATGATTGGTTGATATCAGAAGGGAGGCTAGCCTCCATTACAACTGTGAAATTACAAACAAAAAATACACATTCTGAGACATGAACTGAAATGAATTGTGAATTTTATTAACATTAAATCGTCCTCCTCCCATTTTCACCTCAAAATTATGGGGAAGCTGTGCCTCCCCTGCCTCCCCCGACGAGCCGCCACTGGATATCAAAACATTATTTATGCATTTGTAATTTTAGGTTAAATGCATTCATGTCCTGCATTAAACAGTGTGTAAATGCATCTAAATGCCACTTCTAATGCAGCTTCTGTGTTTTCTCTGCATTGCAAAGATTAACTTTGTCAATACTGATTTCATTTGCTTGGTAATAATAGCCCAAATGACTTATTATTCTAATTGACTAATTCAATTTAAGAATTTGACTGAAAAGATGATGCACACTTTAGAAATGGCTTTATA
>NW_015625077.1:1864-11407 GCF_001515625.1 Sinocyclocheilus rhinocerous
TTTTATGTTTAAAATATCAAAACAGTATTAATGCATTTGTAACTGCAGGTTAAAACATTAAAGTCCTGCATTAAACAGTGTGTAAATGCATCTAAATGCCCCTTCTAATGCAGCTTCTGTGTTTTCTCTGCATTGCAGAGATTAATTTTGTCAATACTGATTTCATTTGCCTGGTAACAGCCCAAATTACTTATTATTCTAATTGACTGATTCAATTTAAGAATTTGACTGAAAAGATGTTGCACACTTTCTTTTAGGCAAGGGCTTTATAAAGGTAAAAATGGCCATAAAACGTAAAAATCAATTTAAACTGATTGGAAAAGATTAATTTATATCACTGCTGTGAACTGATCACCACACAGAATATGCAAAATATAAAAAACTGTAGCTGAGTCAGCTGTCCACAGCAGTCCTTAAGATACCAGCACAATAACACACTCAGCAAAATATTGTCTAATTATCGTTATCAATAAAATCCCAGAAAATATTGAGATATAGCTATTTTTTGTCAATATCGCACACCCCTAATATATGTAACGTTTTGTTTAGAATTATTTTTTTTAATAAATATGATAAGTGCCCTTTTTTCCACTTGAGCCCCTGCCCCTCAAAATGTCTGTGTATGCCCCTGCCTGACTGTATTATTATTTGTAAAATAGGGGCTTTATGGAGTGTGTGTTTATTTTGAACTTTTGTGCAAAATAAAAGGTTTTCAAAACAAATTCCTTGGTTAAACATTAGAGCATGCTAGTGTGATAAACAGTGATTTTTTTTTTCATATTTTATTTAATACTGATAAAATTATGCAAAAATAACGCTTTTATCACTCAAAAACTGAGGTACATAAACTTAGATTAATGAGGCCTATGATGAATCAGTTCCAAAAAAAAAAAAAAAACAGTCCTAATTGAAAGAAAACAAGCTGACAAAAAGATTGATACCAATATTAGGTGATAATATTGCATAACAAGAGATTTTTTTAATGTGAAGGTAAAAGAATTAGGGGTAATAAATGATATATGCCTAGAGATAAGAGAGGTTTAGCATTGCCTAATGTAGCTCTATAAAATAGCATTTGAAATGTCTAAGCTCGCTAGACACTGGGGGAATGAGGATTTAGATTTAGATTGGGTATTAATAGAACAACAACTTACTTCCCCTTTTCGGCCAATAGAGGCTTTTTCACAAAACCCAGAGGGGACTTGCAACATCATATGACCAACCCAATATTGCTTCTCTCTAAAGAGGTTTGGAAAATTGCCCACAAAAACTGTCAGATTTCTCACAGGTGTCAATATTACTTCTCAGTATGGAATGACCCTCATGTTAAAGTAGAGAAAAAGCCCTTGTTTTGGGGACAGTGGTTCAGAATCAGAATATGTATTTTAAAGGATTTATTTAGTAATGGTAAGCTTTTGTCTTATAATAATTTTAAAGAAAAAAAAATCAGTTAGATATCCAGGACCATTTTTAGAAATATTTACAAATTAGACACTGCTTAGAGGCAAAGGTTCCCATGGAACAAAGCAAAAATGTTTTAGAAAATCTCTATGAATTACCAAGACACCTTCAAAAAGCATCTAAATTTTATCAACTTTGTTTAAGGATTGATGACAATAACTGTGAAAATCTGAGACTGATTTGGCAGAAAGGCATTTATAGTGACATAGAGAAAGATACTTGGAACAGAATTTTGTCCTACAGTGGAATGTATATAAAGGAAGCAAGAGGTAAATTGGCAACACTTTAGAATAGGGAACACATATTCACAATTAACTAAGAGTTTTTCCTGAACAAACTCCTAGTTTGCTGCTTATTAATAGTTAGTAAATTAGTTGTTAAGTTTAGGTATGGGGTGGATTAAGGGATGTAAAATACGGTCATGCAGAATAAGGTATTTATATGTGCTATATAAGTACTAATAAACAGCCAATATGCTAGTAATATGCATGCTAATAAGCAACTAATTAATAGCTAAAAGTTGATCCTTAAAATAAAGTGTTACTGGTAAATTTATCCAATAGAAGGTATTAAATAGCTATTATTACACACCAGTTCCACTTTTTAGAATGGGTTGTATGAAGGATAATAAATGCTGGAAATGTAAAGAAGAACATGCATACATTCAACGTACATACAGTCGTGCTCTTTGGCAATGTTCAAAGATTCAACCTTTTTGGAAAGTTGTGTTGAAATATCTAGGAAGATGTTTGGGATTTGACATCCCACTCTCACCCAGGATATGTCTGTTAGGAGATAAATCTGAGATTCCTCAGATTAAAAACAACAAGTCATCTCTAATTACGGTGGGTGTAGTCACAGCAGTATGTCTAACACTTAGATTTTGGAAAGATATTCAATGTCCTACAATTAAAATGTGGATTGAATTTATGTTTGAGAATGTGTCATATGGAAAAATGTTAGCTAAACTGAATGGAAATCATAGAGATGTTGACATGTGGGAGAATTTTATTCAGATTGTTGCTTCAAAGGATAACTGATACTAGATCCATGTTTAAATTGTGACTTGCCTACCCTGTTGTGCATTATAGTGTTATCTTTGTTGTTTGTTTATTTATTATTTAGTTATCACCATTATTATTCTTATGATTATATTCTTATTTAATTTTATATTTTTTTTATTATTTTATTATTTTTATGTCATTTTTATTTATTAATTTATTATTTTTATTAATTTTATTTATTGTTGTACACAATACATTTAATCATTTATTGTTGCTTTTTTTGTACTAGTATGTTATGTATAAAGAAAACCAATAAAAAACGTCATTAAAATAAAAAAAAAGTAATGTAATCAGCCAGTCAAACAGAGGATGTGTGGGTTATGATCTGTGATCATGTCATTTACAAAAATTGCTTTTGTTGGAAGGGATCTAATATTCAACAAGCCTAGCTTTATCATATAATTTTATGTATCTTTATTAGCAAGTTTTCAGCAAGAAATCTCATTTTCTATTGAAATGGGTGGAGCAACTCAATTGCAAACATCTGCAGTGCAATATTGCATTTTTATTTGTTGTTATGTAGACTAATGCAATGTTTTAATGTGATTCAAATTCATTCAACACCACTGCTGTCTGTATAAAGCCAGTATAAATGTAATCAAAAAACGAATATAAGATTTCGTAATATATATCATTTTAAATATTAAAATTAATTGGATAATATATAAAATGATGCTTTTACAAAACCCTCAAAAATTCGATCCTATAGCATTTTACAATAACCTCTTACTGTGCTGTAATCTAACACTAAGAATACTGTGAGAGCTCATCATGGGTGCTCTTAGCGTACAACAGTAGCAGTCTCCTGGTAATATTAATGTGAAGACAATGAAAACTATAGCCTGGAGCTATAATTTAGAATACCCCAGTTCCCTCTGTGTGTATGTATTTAAACATAGCTTGTGGCAGTTATTGTGACAATTATTATGTTTTGTAACATGTATCATGTTGTGCTATTACTGTGCCTAATCTGTAATTTGGTCTTTTTCATTCCAAAGCAATAACAGATTTATGAGATTAATTAATTAGTTTACTAGCCACATAATCTTGCAGGGAAAATAATAATAATAATAATGAACATTTCTTTCATATTGTTTCTATTCTGGTTAAGTGTGTGTATTTGTGTGTATTTATATATGAAGGACTGTGCAAAAATAATGAGTCTATTGTTCTGATAGAGCTTTTCTTTCCATTGAGTAATTCCCTCAGGGAATGTGTATGGTTAATGTAAGTTTATCTGCGGTTGATTCAGAGTTCAGTATAAAGGTGGGCTTAGGTGATTCTTGTGCGCACTGTTAGCAAGAGTGAGCTATAATGTGTGTTCATTCATCTGTAAATGCTGGCATCATATCATTTTGGAAATCCGTCCGTGTGTACAATGAAGTTTTAAAGTGGTGTATAGTTTGGTTCAAGCAGTGAAGTCTACAGAGAAAGGATGGCATTTCAGAGTGTGTATGTGTGTTTGACATTGTTGCTCAACACTTTGATCTCTTCACAGCTCCTTCAGAACTGTCGACTCATCCGCAGCACCTCAGATCTGCCTGTGCTGATCAAAGAAGGAGACATCATGATCGGTGCCCTCTTCTCTCTGCACGACACTGTACTGGAATTTCCCTCATCTTTTACTGCCGAGCCACATCCAACGCAGTGCTCAGGGTCAGTATGTCAATAGAGTCGTATCACAAAATATTAAAATGCTGCGTTTATGATTGAAACTTTGAAATGTTATGGTGTTTTTTTTTGCTTCTGCTTCTTAATGAAATTTTAGACTGTCATTCTCTCTCTTAGTTAAATGCATTGCTAAGCACTTTGAACAGTACCTAACCCTAACCATTTTCTGCAGAAATGTTTTGAACATTAAAACAAATATATTTTGTGATTATTTCATTTACTTTGTCCCGAAAAGGTTTAATTTCCGAACATTTAGATGGATGCAGACCATGATTTTTGCCATAGAGGAGATCAACAGAGATAGACAACTACTAGCCAACTTAACTATGGGTTATACGATTTATGATTCATGCAGTACCCATTTCCATGCCCTCCGCACAGCCTTGGCCCTGATGAATGGGAATAAAGAAGGCACAGGCATTTCAGAGTGCCGAGGCAGGGTGCCTGTTGTCATTGGAGATGGAGGATCGACATTATCCCTAGTGGCTGCACGGTTTCTGGGTGTTTTTCATGTTCCACAGGTGAGTTGTGAATTTGTAATGCACCTGTGGAGGTGCATTCATGTTTTTGAGTCACATACGCTATGCTCTCTCCTCTCTTTCCCTCTCCCTAGGTAAGCTATTTCTCCAGCTGTGCGTGTCTCAGTAATAAATTAGAGTTTCCTGCATTTCTAAGGACTATGCCTAGCGACTTTTTCCAAGTGGATGCTCTTGCACAACTGGTGCGACACTTTGGTTGGAGCTGGGTAGGCACATTCGCAGGGGATGATGCTTATGGCCGTGGTGGTGCTCAAATTTTTAATGATGAGGTGACCAAACTAGGTGCATGTATTGCTTTTTATGAAATTATCCCAAAAAACCATGAGCAAACAGAGATTTCCAGGATTGTACAGAGGATCCGTGAATCAGGAACAAGTGTGGTGCTGGTTTTTGCTTTAGAGCAAGATGCAAGAGCTCTCTTCTTGGAGGCCCTTCGCCAAAATCTCACTGATATTCAATGGTTGGCCAGCGAGGCCTGGATAACAGCAGCTGTCCTCTCCACTCCTGAATTTCATTCCATCCTGCAGGGCTCTATGGGCTATGCCATCCGCAGGGCTGATATCCCTGGCCTGGAGCCTTTCCTGCAACGGCTACATCCCTCCAAATATCCACAGGACCCATTTGTTATGCAGTTCTGGGAGGAGATGTTTAAGTGTTCTCTAGGTACAAGCAATAAGGGCTCCTCTTATAGACCCCCCTGTAATGGCTCGGAAATACTGGCCAAAACAGGTAACATCTACTCAGATGTATCTCAGCTCAGAATCTCCTATAATGTTTATAAGGCAGTGTACGCCATTGCTCATGCTCTGGATTCAATGCTTCGCTGTGAACCAGGCAAAGGGCCTTTCCCTGGGGGATTGTGCCCCAACACCAGCAGCGTACAGCCATGGCAGGTAAAATTCAGTTTATCCCTTCATTTCACCTTTATATCTGTAAGCTTTGTGACTTAAAATCAATGTTCTCTAGATTAGATAATAAAATAAATGTTACCACTGTTCCCATATAATGTTTTATTTTTATTTTTCTCCTTTTCACTTTCTGTGTCTCATCCAATCACTCATACACATGAAGCTCCTGAATTATTTAAAGCATGTCCACTTTACTAATGACTTTGGTGAGGAGACTAAGTTTGATGCCAATGGAGATCCTGTGGCCATGTATGATCTCATTAACTGGCAGCTCAGTGGCAACGGGGAGGTGTGGTATGCCACTGTGGGAAGATTTGATGAAACGATGCAACCCAAACTAGTGATTGAAGAGAAAAACATAATCTGGAATGGAAACCAGAAACAAGTACTGCTCCAGTATAATATCATTATTTATCTGTGAGAGGTTTCGGTATTCAATGTGGATATTTGTATCTATTTTCTCCCTGTAGCTCTTGTGTTTGCACATAAATTTATGATGTATATCTCTGTAGTTGGTCTTCTCTCTGAATTGCAGGTCCCTATGTCTGTCTGCAGCAACAGCTGTCCTCCAGGCACTAGAAAGGCCACCAGGCCAAACTTTCCTCTCTGCTGCTTTGACTGCATTGTCTGTGCAGCTGGGGAGGTTAACAATCAGACAGGTGTGTCCTAAATCACCTCTGTCCTGCTGATGTTTATGTGTATAACAAAATTCTAATTTTGAAGGATTGATTTAGATAAGTTTAAAATCTGTTTTGCTACTGTGCACAATACATCTTTATAGTGGAGGACAGCTTTTGTGTTCTTAACAAAAAATATATATATAATCTTATGCTTTATTTCAGATGCCTTAGAGTGTGAAAAGTGCCTGCCTGAGTTCTGGTCCAATACTAGACGAGACACCTGTGTCCCCAAGCTGGTGGATTTCCTTTCCTACAGCGATACTATGGGCATCACTTTACTGGCTGTGGCTCTGCTGGGATCCTGTTTCACACTCGCAGTTGCTTTGATATTTACCCTTAAACGGCACACACCCTTAGTCAGAGCTAACAACTCCGAGCTCAGTTTCCTAATTCTTAGTTCACTGTGGCTTTGTTTTCTGTGTGCACTAGCTTTTATTGGGCAGCCCACATCCTGGTCTTGCGGGCTTCGCCACACTGCATTTGGCATTGCATTCTCTCTCTGTCTGTCTTGCATCCTGGGGAAGACTATGGTTGTACTCATGGCTTTCAGAGCCACTCTACCTGGCAGTAATGTAATGAAATGGTTCGGCCCTCTACAACAGCGTGGCATTATCTTCTTGTGCACAGCTGTGCAAGTGGTGATTTGCTGCACATGGCTGAGTGTGGCACCTCCTGTCCCACGTAATCTCATGACTCGTGAAACTGCGCGGATTATTCTTTTATGTGATGTGGGCTCTCCGCTGGCCTTCTCCCTGGTGCTGGGATACATTGGCTTGCTTGCAGCTGTCTGCTTCATGCTGGCCTTCTTTGCTCGAAAGCTCCCAGATAATTTCAATGAGGCTAAATTTATTACTTTCAGCATGCTAATTTTCTGTGCTGTGTGGATTGCGTTTGTGCCAGCGTACGTCAGTTCACCAGGAAAGTACACAGTGGCTGTGGAGATTTTTGCCATTCTTGCCTCCAGTTATGGCCTGTTGCTGTGTATCTTCACTCCAAAGTGTTACATTATTCTGCTTAAACCTGAGAAAAATACAAAGAGATATTTGATGTCCAAATCCAACTCAGAAAGAAAATATTGAAATGCTAATTGACTCAACCGAAAATGAATAATTTTCACTGTTTATATTACAGTATTTTTTTTCTTGATTTCCAACTGACCCCCTCAATAAACTGTTTTGAGATTGCTTTTTGTACTTTTATAACTGCATCAACATAAATAGATGAATGGATAAATAAATAAATAAATAAACACAAATAAATAAATAAAAATAGTTTTGTCCTGCAAATTTGAAAGAATATGAATCCCCAGCATTCACATAAAACGTGATTGAGACAGCATTAATATTTGGAGCAAAGGTCAAATTCTTTCCAACCTTTTAGTTGTAAGACCTCATCCTCTCTTTTCTCTGTCAGTGCTTATTCTATACTGTGATGAAATGAAAGAGGACTGTTTTATGTCCCCTGAGCATAAAAATCCCATGTGTCATAATTAAAAAGAAAAAGCATGTAAGTTAAACATGTAAACATCCATCCTCTTTCACTCATTGAACACTGCAATAACAACTACACATTTATTTATTTTTTCTCACTTCAACCACACAGTTCATATCATATCTGCCTCTTCATCAGGGGAGGAATAAACACTCTATTCTCTAAAGACAGATAATGTGACAACACTGGAAATGTAATGAATGTTACTGGGTCATTCTCAGGAAGCGACTATTATTATTATTATTGTTGTTATTATTATTTTTGAAAAGGATACTGTTGAAATTGTAAGGAAACAGGGGAATGTGGCCTGTCCCATAGTCAAAGTAGCTGTCAACAAAAATCCAATAATCGTCAGTACTGTAAACTTCATAAGTTCACTAAAAGAATATTTCCTAAAATACAATTAAACTCCACTTTATAATTTTAAGTTGCTGAAACATAGCTGTATTGATTAAAACAATTTAATTTAATAACATTAACTCTTCTCTTTTATAGCTATGTTAGTTTGCTAGCTAAGAGCCTGAATCACATTCAAAAAGAGACTATCACTGCATCAACATGTGGTTTTACTATATTTAAGCAAAGCAGTATGGAGAGTATAGCTTTGGCTCATCCTGGACTTAACCACAGGCTCTACTCTTCAGCACAAATGGTAACACCCAAAAATTCATACATAACAGAATTCCTTTTAAATCCCAATATAAAAATAAACAGATCTCACCTTATATTAATATTGTTCAAAAACACATAAAATAACATTTAATTATTCGCCAGTTGGCAGTGTTGGGCAAGCTACTTAAAATGTAGTGAGCTAAGCTAACAGTTACTCTTCATTAAATTAAAGCGATAGTTTTAAAGATAGTAGGTGACTTTGTTTCTTCAGTAGAACACAAACGATTTTTAACACAGACCGTTGCAGTCTGTCAGTCTTATAATGGAGGTGAATGGGAATCACGGCTTTGAGAGTAAAAAAAAAACATACACAGACAAAACCAAATTTAACCCTGCGGCTCGTGACGATACATTGATGTGTAAAGACACAAAACGATCGGTCTGTGCAAGAAACTGAACAGTATTTATATATATATTTTTTTTACCTCTGATGCACTGCAATGTCCGACCTGTCCTGAGCGCGTTCGCGTCTTCTTCAGCCGGCGTGTGACGCGTCTTCTTCTTCTTCTTGTTTTACGGCAGATCGCAGACTTTTAAGTGCATTACCGCCACCTATCTCTCAAATGGACCATTGACACTATCTACAATCTCAATTAGGAGTGTCAATGGTCCACTTGAGAGATAGGAGAGAAGACGCCTCATGCGCCTGCTGTTAAGAACGCGCTCAGGAGGACGCACCGCCGCTCAGTACAGTTCGGAAATTGCGTGAATCAGAGGTAAAAAACGATATATGCCCTGGGGGTAAGGAGATAAACATCAAATTTTCATTTTTGGGTGAACTATCCCTTTAAGCTTCACTACACTAAAGCTACAGCCCTGGGAAATGTAGTAAGCTAAGCTGCAGCAACTTGGCAAAGTTCACTACATCTAAGCTATTTTTTTTTTTTTATCATTTTTATATTGAACCAACATCATAACAAGTCAACGCTCTCTCAGTGATCAATAAAACTGTCAGTCAAGCAGATAGACAAGCATAATAGTTCAGTTTAGTTGTTTATTCAACAACTGTTCCAAACCAATTTGGCAACAATAACATGAACTATCAAGAGGGCCGGAT
>NW_015625077.1:11425-14909 GCF_001515625.1 Sinocyclocheilus rhinocerous
TATTGTGGCTTTATTGTATATAGATACATTAATATAAATGGTAACACTTCACAATAAGGTTCATTAGTTAACATTAGTTAACTAGTGTAGTTAACATGAACTAAGAATGAACAATACTTCTGCAGCAGTTATTAATGTTAATTTCAACATTTACTAATGCATTATTAAAATCAAACGTTGTGTTTGTTAACATTAGTTAATGCACTGTGAACTAATATGAACTACCAATGAACAACATTTTCATTAACTAACATTAACAAGGATGAATAAATACTGTAATACATGTATTGTTCATTGTATGCTCATGTTAGTTAATACATTAGCTAACATTAATGCAATCTTATTGTATAGTGTTACCATATAGATGTATAGGCCTACAAATAAGGCCACGTTTATTTGCATTGTTGCATGTGTCATTATATTATTAACATTTCACCGAAATCAAGTTCAAATACTAAGCTTTTGACCAGCGAATGTTTTTTCATTACCGCCACATCAGAGGCAGTACGGGCATCGCATTTACATTTTCATGAACTTGCAGGTTATACAGTTTTCTGTCGCTATGTGGGCGCTCAGTTTTTTTCTGTTATTTGGCCAAAGTATCATATTATAAAAGATTCAGCTCTTCGCACAAGCTATTTGACTGTGACTTGACAACAAATGCTAAGACACTCTTCTCCGCTCCTCAAATACAAAAAAAAACATTAGCCTTTATAAATATAGTGTTTCTTGAGTAAAGATAATGCTGTACTCATTCAATCAACAGTTTTTTATTTACCTTCAGACTGCAAACAAGTTGAGATGTTCCAAACTGCGCGCCGCACTTCATTCACGAGAGAGGCGGGAGGAATAACGAGGTTTGACTGACAGTTTGAGGAGCCAATGGAGTTACGAGGTTTAGTGGAGGTGGTGTCACTTTTACTGGTCCAGGATCAGTGATCCTTAGCAGTTATATTTCCAATTTGAGCTTGAGCTTCAGAATGCTTTGGATAATGCAGCTTTTGTTGACGCTACCACGCTACTTGATCAAATAAAGAGCTTCGCTACTGAAAAGCTATTTGATTAAGAAAACAGCCGAAGCTACCACCACACTACTGAGAAATTTATTTAAGCTAGTAGCATCACTAGACGCAACTGCCCAACACTGCCAGTTGGCCTGTAACTGTTTAATTAATTCTAACAATGCCTCAGAATGTGTTGTGATTAAGCCTGATTATCACATTGTAATTATAAAAATGTGTAATCTGATGCTCTGCTGTGATCTTTTCATGTGAGCTGCTCATGACAACAGTGTTTAAGGGTGTTGTCACACTTGGTCCCTTTCAGGGGTCTGAGTGTGGTTTGCATGATTATCGGCCCAAATGTGAACACTCCAAACGATCTCAGATCCCTCACAAGCGAACCTGAGACTGATCCCACTTTCCCTGCATAATAATCATTCTGCAATGCCATGCCTCCTCCAAATCACATGAATGCGCACAGGCAGACCAGAGGCCAATCAGCCACACGATGAGACGGCGTTGGTGGATGAATGAGTGCAATGCTTTCAGATTAGCTCCTGTATCATTCACTGGTGAGAAAACATTCCAGTACAAAGCGCATAATATTACAATAATAACCTTCAATTCTCGCTCAGTCTGCAATCGCGTAAATGGAACATGCTGATGGCGTATCATGTCTGTGCATACAAGGTGCGCAGAGGTTTGCAAATGCGTGACTTTTTTCCCCAAACCAGTTCAAGCGAAAACTCCGACCCACAGCTGATTCTAATGATTTCATTGGTCATGTCAATGATGAATGCCTACACCAAACACCAACCCCTAGCCCTAGCCCTCATCCTAACCTTAACCAATGAAATGATCTGCTGGGCGGGATTTTCGCAGAACTGGTTTGGGGGGAAAAAATTGTGCATTGACAGGCAGGTAGGACAGCCTGTCGTAATGTTCGGACTGAATAATCTGATTGGTTGAACATTTTATGGTCCTGCGCCTTTCATAGACGTTATAAATACATATAAACACATTTTTACAAATCTGTATGTGTAAAAAACACAAACTGTTGCAAATGTCTAAATGACCTTGTGCATGTGGGGCAAAAAGTTCCCAAAATAAACCAATATGTACAGCTCTGTCTTTATTTTCTCTGTGCTTACAATTTTGCCATGATTCTCTCACTCACTGAGTTTTGCAAGCGTGAGGGGGAGGGCGGGTCCACCACCTTCTTTTAGCCAATCAAATGAGGCTCTCGCTGACTCTCCATTTACTCTTATCTGATTGGTTCAATAAACACATCACACGCCAAAACATTAATCTTCAGTTCAGGATCGTTCTCGCTGCCAGAATGGTACTTTTAAAGTACACATACATTAAAAATAAATATCAACTTCATTAAAACATGATATTTTATAAGTTGTGTACCATTAGGCTATGTGTTCATACTGAATTTCGAGCTGTATAGTATCCTTATTGTAATATTGTAATTTTGATTTGCAACAGTTTGTTCCCTTTTGCAGTTCTTTAAACTGTTGTTTTTGCTTGCAAATCACTGTTCACAAGCTTGCAGTACTTTTGACCGTATTTTAGCGAAAACAACATGCCAAAAGTGTAAGAGCGGAAAAATGGAAGTCAGAAGAATGCAGATCATATTTATTTTGCATTAGCATCCTTAGTGAAAAAAAGTATACCAAGTATACTTGCAGCCAGACTACTTGTCAGTGTACTTCAAGTGTGTTAATGATTAGTTAACTTGAAGTGTGCTATTTTGGAACAACTATTTTTGTACTAAGTGTATTTTAGTTGTAATTAAATTATACTAAAGTATAACTTTAAGTGTATTTAGTGTACTTTTCTGTACTAAATTGGAACAAATTTAAGTGCACTTAGTACACTTTAAGTATATGTACTTTTTTTGTATTACGAGTACATTACAAATTAATTATGAGTCACCGAAAAATAAAAAAAAAAAAAATGTTTTAAGGTATGTTGCAAACAATTTATTTCAGCTACATTTAAATAAAAAAATTTTGAAAATTAGTCAGCTAAATTTGTTTATTTAAATGTAGCTAAAATAAATTGATTGCAACCACTTTCCTTAAAAATATAAATATAAAAATATAAATAGTAAATATATTTACTATTGTTTATGTATTTATTTGATTAGCTTTTAATTAGTTATAATAACCTATAGCCCTATACTCTATACAAACATATTTTCTCCAAAAACATTATTTAAAACAAAAAAGTTGTTTCAAGTCTGTTCAACATGATGCAGTCGTGTTTGAACGGGAAACCTGATATAACGGTGTTAAATCAAAAGGAATTGTTTAAATAAAGTGAACAGTATTACATTTCTCAGTGAGCAGTGTTCTTTATCATTCCTGTAATAACACGACTCTTTAAAAGAGGATCGATTCTGTTGTACAGTTAAGTGACGGAACATTCTGTGAAATTATGACCCTGGTGGCTTTCAAGTGTTAGGCCCCATC
>NW_015625077.1:15222-24265 GCF_001515625.1 Sinocyclocheilus rhinocerous
TTATTTAATAATGTACTTTGAAAGTATGCTTTCAATGCATTGTTACAATGATCATTTTCAGCACACAGTTAAAAAATATTCATAAAATATATTTAAGTAAAGTGCAAATAAATATACTTATAAAAAATAAACAGAACTTTCAATTCAAGTATATTTTTGTAAAATATATTTTTAGAAAATACACTCTAAAAAATATTGTTTGGATGCAACAAAAAAAATGAACACAACAGTTTGCATCAATTTTTTTGAGTTAAGGCAACTTATTCTGAAATTAAGTTAAACTAATAAACTATATTTTGCTATATATACTTAGAAAATGGTGTTAAAACTAACAATTATTAAGTTGAATACTCATAAAAATTAAGTTGTTCTAAGTTGTTTTTTTCACATTGTTTTAAATTTGATTCAATCATGGACACTGGTTACAAAAACTACTAAAATATTATTTTTTTGATGAAACAACACTTAATGCTGCCAGGAAACCAATCTTTTAGTATTTTCAACCAAATGCGCTTTTTCCCCCAGGCTGTGAGAGCCCTGAACTCAAATCACCCTGCTCTCCTCTGAAACCCCATACAAACCCCCTACCACCTGAAACATGGACCATCTCACCTCCTCCACCCCCACAACCTTACCACATCACAAAAAACTGTCTGAAACATTGCTGAAACAATTCGAAGTGTGCTACAGGGCTTGTACAAACCACCTGTAGAAACACACTCTCCTCTATGCGCACTGTTGTATTTTTTTAATTTATGTATAGGTAAACATTTATATATATAGTATATTTATAAGCAAAATCAGTCAGTAGGCTAGTTGTGTATAGGTTTTACTGTTTTACTTCATTGTTGTATGCCTGTATTTATGTAGCACCGTGGTCCTGTGAGGCACGACATTTCGTTCCATTGTATGTCCCCACATGTAGCAGAATGACAATAAAGCTCAACTTGACTTGACTTGACTAAAATGCTGCAAATAATTTTTTCCTACGCTTGAAACGCGATTTACACCTTTACATAGCTTCTCTTGTGCATGCAAATTTAATTTACGCTTACAGTCTTAAGTACACTTCCACATCTCTTACCCTGCGTATGCAAATCTTTTAGGCATTATTTTACCTTCATAGTTTAAACTCCCATGATTCACATAAACACAGTTGGTTTTGTCTCAATCGAATGTAAACATCTGGAAAAGAAATCGTCTCGGGGACACTGAGTCCTCTAGGGGACACTTTGGGGCAGTACCGCCACTCCCTATACGCAGAGTACGCAGTATGCGTAGGGCACCATGCCACTTTCTCAAAAAAAAAAAAACTTTCGTTCCATATTAATATTAACATATACATAAATAAAAATCTAAACATGAACAGATGTATATTACACATATAAAATTATAAAAAATGCATTTTATGGTGAACGCAATAGGCAGCATACGTGACGCGCCATTCCCGCATCTGCGCTCGCACCCATCCTCACCTCATGCTTGCGGCTGAATAAAAATGATCATAATTGACCATTCGCAAAGACCCGCCCACCTTAGTTACTGTTGCCATCCCCGTCAAACCGTTACTGTGGCAGCCAACAACAGCACAGATTAACCCTTCTCACATATTTATATTTAGTTATATTGAAAAAGTTTCAATTCAGTCGATCTTTTTACCCTGTTTTAACATGGATTTCTATGGAGACAGGCCGTAGATATTGGGCAAGATGGCGGATAGCAGCGGCGGCACATTATATCCATGTTCTGATTGGTCAGATCGCCTGTCAATCAAGCTCTTTGTGAACAGTCAATTGATGGACAACTAGGCTATACCCGGGAAAAGACATCAGCAGTCTGGCGCAGAGAAAAGAAAATGTTTAAAAAGCCCAAGATGAAGCCCGTGCATCACTTTCAGGTAACTTATGTTCATAATCCTGTGAAACTTTTTTGGCTGTTAACATTAATAACGTATCTTAGTGTCGGTAATAATTTCACCACCACCGTATCTGCCTTAATATTCTAGTTTCCATGACTTAAAATGCATTATATAAAAACAATGAGGCAGTACCCACATGAAAAAATACTATAGTAATTTATAGTAAATACTATAGTGTTTTTGAACCATACTATAGTACTTGAATTAATTTGTTGTGGTAATTATATAGTTGCTGTGGTAATATAACAACTATAGTAATATAAACAAATTACTTTACCTAATACTGTACTAAGTTTTCCACAACCATAGGGTATAATATACTATACACTACAGTTTACTGTAGTAAAAACTAAAGTATACTTTTATTTATTATATATTTATTACAGTTTCACTATATTTAATACTACAGTATGCTGTAGCATTCATTAACAAAGTGTTGTAAATACTATAATATATACAGTATAATACACTTTATATTATGGTTCAAAAACACTATAAATTACTATAGTATTTTTTCATGTGGGTAATGATTGGTTAATTAATAATAATCATATGGTTTCATTGAACCACGTGTGTGGTCCATGTAGCCTGTGACGTCATGGGCAGGCACTTGGAAGTATAAAAGTGCGCCTTCTGAACAATCTTAATCACCAACTTAATTGTGAAACAGGTAGGCCAAAGGCATGGCGAGGGGACACAGCATCTCATTCCCTCTCGGGGGGAAAAAAAAAGTTGTGTCTGCTGAACCAACTTAGTCACCAACTTAGTTGTCTGAAGGAGACATAAAACAGGCAGGCCGAAGGCATGGCGAGGGGACACAGTGTCTCGTTCCCCCTCAGGGAACCGTGGTTACATGTTACATGTGCGACCCGAGACGTTCCACCTTCAAGATGTCCTCTAGTAGACACTTTGGGGAGCTAAATGCCAACTGCGGCACGTGCCTGTCCACCTGGTGGGAGAGCACTAAGGAAGTGACAGACTTTCCTAGCCTTTCCTCAGAAAGGGCCTAGCTACTGACACCCCGGGCCACTCACATAGCTTGGCAGAAATGGGGAACTCAGTTTCAGATGAAAGAGGGACATCCAAACCAAGTTAGGAACACAGTTATTCTCAGACAGCTATGCTATGCATCTGACTATACCTTCCCACCAGTGATGGGCAGTAGCGACGCTACTAGCTGAACTACATTTCTCAGTAGCGTGGTGCTAGCGTCACTGTTTTCTGAATCAAATAGCTTTTCAGTAGCGAAGCCCTTTTTTGATCAAGTAGCGTGGTAGAGTCAACAAAAGCTACATTATCCAAAGCATTCTGAAGCTCAAGCTCAAATCGAAAATATACATAACTGCTAAGGATCACTGAACCTGGACCATTGTGTATGAAATGTGCTATATAAATAAACTTGCCTTGCCTAAACCTCGTAACTCCATTGGCTCCTCAAACTGTCAGTCAAACCTCATTATTCCTCCCGCTTGTTGTATGCCTGTATTTATGTAGCACCGTGGTCCTGTGAGGCACGACATTTCGTTCCACTGTATGTCCCCACATGTAGCAGAATGACAATAAAGCTCAACTTGACTTGACTTGACTAAAATGCTGCAAATAATTTTTTCCTACGCTTGAAACGCGATTTACACCTTTACATAGCTTCTCTTGTGCATGCAAATTTAATTTCCGCTTACAGTCTTAAGTACACTTCCACAACTCTTACCCTGCGTATGCAAATCTTTTAGGCATTATTTTACCTTCATAGTTTAAACTCCCATGATTCACATAAACACAGTTGGTTTTGTCTCAATCGAATGTAAACATCTGGAAAAGAAATCGTCTCGGGGACACTGAGTCCTCTAGGGGACACTTTGGGGCAGTACCGCCACTCCCTATACGCAGAGTACGCAGTATGCGTAGGGCACCATGCCACTTTCTCAAAAAAAAAAAAACTTTCGTTCCATATTAATATTAACATATACATAAATAAAAATCTAAACATGAACAGATGTATATTACACATATAAAATTATAAAAAATGCATTTTATGGTGAACGCAATAGGCAGCATACGTGACGCGCCATTCCCGCATCTGCGCTCGCACCCATCCTCACCTCATGCTTGCGGCTGAATAAAAATGATCATAATTGACCATTCGCAAAGACCCGCCCACCTTAGTTACTGTTGCCATCCCCGTCAAACCGTTACTGTGGCAGCCAACAACAGCACAGATTAACCCTTCTCACATATTTATATTTAGTTATATTGAAAAAGTTTCAATTCAGTCGATCTTTTTACCCTGTTTTAACATGGATTTCTATGGAGACAGGCCGTAGATATTGGGCAAGATGGCGGATAGCAGCGGCGGCACATTATATCCATGTTCTGATTGGTCAGATCGCCTGTCAATCAAGCTCTTTGTGAACAGTCAATTGATGGACAACTAGGCTATACCCGGGAAAAGACATCAGCAGTCTGGCGCAGAGAAAAGAAAATGTTTAAAAAGCCCAAGATGAAGCCCGTGCATCACTTTCAGGTAACTTATGTTCATAATCCTGTGAAACTTTTTTGGCTGTTAACATTAATAACGTATCTTAGTGTCGGTAATAATTTCACCACCACCGTATCTGCCTTAATATTCTAGTTTCCATGACTTAAAATGCATTATATAAAAACAATGAGGCAGTACCCACATGAAAAAATACTATAGTAATTTATAGTAAATACTATAGTGTTTTTGAACCATACTATAGTACTTGAATTAATTTGTTGTGGTAATTATATAGTTGCTGTGGTAATATAACAACTATAGTAATATAAACAAATTACTTTACCTAATACTGTACTAAGTTTTCCACAACCATAGGGTATAATATACTATACACTACAGTTTACTGTAGTAAAAACTAAAGTATACTTTTATTTATTATATATTTATTACAGTTTCACTATATTTAATACTACAGTATGCTGTAGCATTCATTAACAAAGTGTTGTAAATACTATAATATATACAGTATAATACACTTTATATTATGGTTCAAAAACACTATAAATTACTATAGTATTTTTTCATGTGGGTAATGATTGGTTAATTAATAATAATCATATGGTTTCATTGAACCACGTGTGTGGTCCATGTAGCCTGTGACGTCATGGGCAGGCACTTGGAAGTATAAAAGTGCGCCTTCTGAACAATCTTAATCACCAACTTAATTGTGAAACAGGTAGGCCAAAGGCATGGCGAGGGGACACAGCATCTCATTCCCTCTCGGGGGGAAAAAAAAAGTTGTGTCTGCTGAACCAACTTAGTCACCAACTTAGTTGTCTGAAGGAGACATAAAACAGGCAGGCCGAAGGCATGGCGAGGGGACACAGTGTCTCGTTCCCCCTCAGGGAACCGTGGTTACATGTTACATGTGCGACCCGAGACGTTCCACCTTCAAGATGTCCTCTAGTAGACACTTTGGGGAGCTAAATGCCAACTGCGGCACGTGCCTGTCCACCTGGTGGGAGAGCACTAAGGAAGTGACAGACTTTCCTAGCCTTTCCTCAGAAAGGGCCTAGCTACTGACACCCCGGGCCACTCACATAGCTTGGCAGAAATGGGGAACTCAGTTTCAGATGAAAGAGGGACATCCAAACCAAGTTAGGAACACAGTTATTCTCAGACAGCTATGCTATGCATCTGACTATACCTTCCCACCAGTGATGGGCAGTAGCGACGCTACTAGCTGAACTACATTTCTCAGTAGCGTGGTGCTAGCGTCACTGTTTTCTGAATCAAATAGCTTTTCAGTAGCGAAGCCCTTTTTTGATCAAGTAGCGTGGTAGAGTCAACAAAAGCTACATTATCCAAAGCATTCTGAAGCTCAAGCTCAAATCGAAAATATACATAACTGCTAAGGATCACTGAACCTGGACCATTGTGTATGAAATGTGCTATATAAATAAACTTGCCTTGCCTAAACCTCGTAACTCCATTGGCTCCTCAAACTGTCAGTCAAACCTCATTATTCCTCCCGCCTGTCTCGTGAATGAAGTGCGGCGCACAGTTTGTGAGCAGAGTTGCCAAGTCCGCGTATTATATGTGACTTTGGGCTTCTTCTTTTTTTTTGTAAAGTTGCATTAAAAAATCCTGGGTCGCGGGGTTGCGGGTTTTTTGGGCTTGTTTTTAAAAATGTGGTTGCTTGTTAGGAAAACCTGACAAACAACTTTGTTTCTTTTCATTTATGTTCTGTATTCTCCAATGCATTGATTGACACTCCGTCTTGTCACAGTTAATAGCCAATCAGTGCAAAAATATAAGTGCTGTAGCATAATTTGTCAAATATCCCGCCCCATCCTCACACGCCTTCTTTTTGAACGTGATTTTTCTTTAATGAGGGATTGAAGAAAAATCATGTTCAAAAAGAAGGCGCGTGGCACTGTAATCGAAGCGATGATAGCAGTAGACGTAGAGGAGTGGGATGACTTTTTTTCCTTTATAGGTATCCTAATTTTTTTTATTTTTACAATGATTTTGTAATGTATTAATTACCACGGGCTGCAATAAAAAAAACAAGTAGTCCTATACTAATACTAAGAGTATATTTGGTTCGAATAGATAATATTTTAGTAGGCTATAAATATGTGACTATTTTACAGCTCCCCTTTGAAGCTCTTGTGTTTTTCTCCTTTTCCATCTCTCCAATCCTATTCTGCTCACAGGTGATTGGAGATGAGTTTTGTTCCTGCTTTGTTGCAGTTTGCTGATTTTTGTAAAATAACTTATGTTTTTGCTTTTCAGATAAAAGGGCAGTTTCGGTTTAATATGTTGCAGGCTCATTTATTGGTAATAAATAATTGATAATAAATAATATTGATGATAATAAATTATCAAAAAATATTAGGCTTGTTTTGGGCTTGTTTTTGAAGCTGCGGTTGCTTATTTGTCTCACGAGAGTTGGCAACAGTGTTTGTGAGCATCTCAGCTTGTTTGCAGTCTGAAGGTAAATAAAAGAACTGTTGACTGAATAACTACTGCGATTTCTTTACTCAAGAAACACTATATTTATAAAGGCTAAATATTTTTTTTGTTGTTGTTTTTTTGTATTTGAGTGGAGAAGAGTGTCTTAGCATTTGTAAACGAGTCAACGTCAAATAGCTTGTGCGAAGCGCTGAATCTTTTATAATATGAAACTTTGGTACTGCCTTTGATGTGGAGTTGATTTGATTTTGGAGTTGATTTCCCTGATGGAAGAAAAAAAAATCGCTGGTCAAAACCTTCGTATTTGAACTTGATTTTGGTGAAATGTTAATAATATAATGACACATGCAACGATGCAAATAAACGTAGCCTAAGTTATTTGTAGGCCTTTACATCTATACGGTAACCCTATACAATAAGATTTAATTAATGTTAGCTAATGTATTATACAATACAATGAGCATACAATGAACCAGGGGCGTAGCCATCATTTCAGAAGTGAGGGGGACAGAAATGTTATATATATATATATATATATAAAACATTACAATAACATTTCTGTAATCTATATAATCTACCAGTCCACAGTTTTTGAACAGTTAGATTTTTAATGTTTTATAAAGAAGTCTCTTCTGCTCACCAAGCCTGCATTTATTTGATCCAAAGTACAGCAAAAGCAGTAATGTTGTGAAATATTTTTACTATTTAAAATAACTGCTTTCTATTTGAATATATTTTAAAATGATTGCTGTGATCAAAGCTGAATTTTCAGCATCATTACTCCAGTCTTCAGTGTCACATCCTTCAAAAATCATTCTAATATGCTGATTTGCAGCTCAAGAAACATTTTTTAATTATTATTATTATTATTAATGTTTTTTGAGCAGCAAATCAGAATATCAGAATGATTTCTGAAGGATAGTGTGACTGATGCAACAAATTTCGCTTTGAAATCACTATAAATTACATTTTAAAATATATTCAAATAGAAAAAAGTTATTTGAAATAGCGTAGTAAAAACATTTCAAAATTTTACTGTTTTGCTGTACTTTGGATCAAATAAATGCAGGCTTGGTGAACAGAAGAGACTTCTTTAAAAAAAAACATTAAAAATCTTACTGTTCAAAAACGTTTGACTGGTAGTGTATAGTCAACTTAAATTTTTCTCTCATTTCTAGCTTTTAATTGGCTTAGAAATCAGATAACTGCTGGACAATAACCAATAATAATGATTCGTTTATATACTACAAACACTTTTTTTATCACATAATAAGGCAGAATAGTTTCAATACTGTAATAAATGCTATGTCAGTTAGCACTGCATTGTTCATATACTTTATTTATTACCTGGAGATGACTTGACAAACACAAATAAACCATATATTGTCGCAATCGTATGTTTAATGTCTTCATGTTTCCTTCATGTTTTCTGAAAACAACTGTTTTCATACAGCGCTTTTGATGTGGCGTTAATGACGGGGAAAAAAACATTCGCTGGTCAAAAGCTTCGTATTTGAACTTGATTTTGGTGAAATGTTAATAATATAATGCCACATGCAACAATGCAAATAAACGTAAGTTATTTGTAGGCCTATACATCTATATGGTAACACTATACAATACGATTTAATTAATGTTAGCTAATGTATTAACTAACATGAGCATACAATGATACATTTATTACAGTATTTATTAATCTTTGTTAATGTTAGTTAATGAAAATGTCGTTCATTGGTAGTTCATGTTAGTTCACATTAACGAATGTTAACTAATGTATTAACTAATGTTAACAAACACAACTTTTGATTTTAATAATGCATTGGTAAATGTTGAAATTAACATTAATAAATGCTGCAGAAGTATTGTTAATTCTTAGTACATGTTAACTACACTAGTTAACTAATGTCAACTTATGAACCTTATTGTGAAGTGTTACCATTTATATAAATGTATCTGTACACAATTAAGCCACAATAACTACCAACAGGAGGTTTCCAGCTGACAGCAAAAATGTATTTTGCCTATGTCACAATATGAGGTAAATCCGGCCCTGTACATGATACTGATTTTTGTTGCCAAATTGGTTGGAACAGTTGTTGAATAAACAACTAAACTGAAATATTATGGCTGTCTATCTGTTTGACTGACAGTTTTATTGATCACTGAGAGAG
>NW_015625077.1:25526-48564 GCF_001515625.1 Sinocyclocheilus rhinocerous
TTTTTGTTGCCCAAATTGGTTGGAACAGTTGTTGAATAAACAACTAAACTGAAATATTATGGCTGTCTATCTGTTTGACTGACAGTTTTATTGATCACTGAGAGAGAATTGACTTGTTATGATGTTTGTTCAATATAAAAATGAAATTTAAAAAAAATAGCTTAGATGTAGTAAACTACTTTTGCCATGTTGCTGTAGCTTAGCTTGCTACATTTCCTAGGGCTGTAGCTTTAGTGTAGTGTAGCTTAATTTAACGAAGAGTAACTGTTAGCTTAGCTCACTATATTTTCCAAGTAGCTTGCCCAACACTGCTTCCCACAAAACTGTCGAGACAACAGAGAGTGGGCAGTCTGCTGACAATCCTAACAGGGAGATAGCACAGTCTAGGCCAGAGCATGTGAGCGGAGCGGAGCGGGGAGCGGAGTGGTAATATTTCCTTAAGAGCGCAGAGCGCCTTTCTGAAGATTCCGCTCCGCTCGCTCAATACGCTCAGCGTCGCTCGCTCAACCCAGAATGCCGTTTGGTGATTTGCTTGTTCGAGATCGAGAATCTGTAGAGATCGAGAATAGTAGAGCAGCTATGGAGTCCAGATATTGTTTCAACGAAGTTGCAAGCCTTATACATAAATGTAAAGTAAAAAAATCTAAGTTAAGAATGAGCAGGGAGAAGAAACTGAGAGGGAGTGCGGGGAGACTGTTAAAGTTAGTACAGATTCATATTGATTAGCGGAGCGTCACACCGCTCCGCTTCGCTCACATGCTCTGGTCTAGGCAAAGGCTCGATGTCATCAATACATTGTGCTATAAAATAAACATGATTACATAACCAAGGAAAACAATTCAAAATATATATTATTTACAACGGTGTACAAAACTTATATTTTTGTACAAAATAGGAATAGAAAAATATTCCATGTTCAAATGTAAGCTCATTCAACAGTATTTGTAGGAATGTTGTTTTACAAAATAATAATACTAACAAAAACAATAATCTTTACAAACAAATCTCTTGGTTAGTGAGGCACATACATTGTAAGTGAATAGGATCAAATTTTGGAGGCCATAGGCCATCAAACACTCAACTGATCCAAAAAGCAACAGTCTGGACACAAAGAAGTCTAATGGCGCTTTTCCACTGCATGGTACGGCACGGTATGGTTCACTTTTTGGGGGTTTTCCACTGGGTACAGTACCTGGTACCTGGTACTTTTTTTAGTACCACCTCGGTTGGGGTTCCAAGTGAACCGTACCGTTACCAAAACGTGATGTGTAAACTCTGCTGATCACGGATTGGGCGGAGAGAATCATCACTTCCTGCATCACTGAACTTGCGACACAAACACAAAAGAACCGCTAGATTTAAATCAGCACAGCCAGCGAAGGGTCGAACGCAACTGTTTTGAACGAGCGCACCTTTTTTTAACAACCAAAAAGTGTTGTTGTCTGTTGTGGAAGAACAGACGTTCCTCTCGTTGATAGCAGAGGAGCGGATCCAGCGAGAGCTTGATGGGGTGACGGGGAATGAAAAAGTTTTTTTTAGGAGTTATGGTAGTAGAGGCGGCGCAACTATAACGACATGTGAATAATCCCGCCCACTCTAAAGCGGTACTGAACTGCAGTGGAAACGCAAACCGTGCCGTACTGAGCCATGCCGAGCCGAGTCGTACCACGCAGTGGAAAAGCGCCATAAGACACCATTACTGCTTAAGTAGACCAAAAAAGGATCTGAGTCCTCTTTCAGAAACAGGGACAGTGTGAATGTAAGGAACCGTGTGAAACGTCTCGGTGCGGTTCGCTGTAAATACTGCTCACAGGCTCTATCTCTGCGCTTATAACGTGCCTTTGAAAATGCACCAAATGCCAACAATCTTCTCAAGGTTTATAAATCTGTTGTCAACAAAAGAGTAGCATTTTAAAAGAGCAGTTTCACTATTGTTTTTCTGTCAGAAATAAAAAAAGTAATTTCACTGTTAATATTTGTATTAATAATAATAATAATAATAATAAATGCAGTACAGGCAAAATATGTTTTAGACCCTATAATCAGTTATTGAGTTCACATAGCTTTTTCTATTAAGTGCAGTAAACTTTCAGTAATATATAAGTAAAATGAACTAATTTCATTAATAAATTTGACTGTTAGGTTTTACATTGTGCCGTGTATTATCTGCTTGCCATTTATGTGCACTTGTGGTGCTTGTATATTGTGTATGTGTAAATATGACTAGTGTGTGTGTCTCCTTTCATGTCCCTGCAGAGAGCACCTTCAGTACATTTCCTCTATAAAGTCCTTCACCTAGATCCCCAGATTCCAGTTGGCTTAGCAGAACACTGTGCAGAGATCGAGATGAAGATGCCAGTTCTCCAGGCTGTGCATTTGGTATTTTCTTTTCTCTACCCCATTCAAAGCAATTCAGAGACAGATTGTAAACTCTGCAAGGACCTCGACTCAACTGTGGTCTATAAGGAGGGCCATGTAGTGCTGGCTGGGATGTTTCCCATCCACTCCAAAGGCATCGACCAGGAGATAACCTTCAGAAGTCAGCCAGACCAAAGGAAATGTAGGGGGTAAAAAAAAAAAAAGATTTATATCAGACTACAAGATTGATAATTTTTTGTTCTGCAGTTTATGGTGTCAAATATGAATATGTATCCATATGCTTAATACATTGTTTAGTTTGCGTAATACATTTGTCTGATCTTTCATCAAGGTTTAACATGCGAGTGTTCCGCTGGTCTCAGGCAATGATCTTCTTCATTGAGGAGATCAACAGAAATCCTACCCTTCTGCCAAACATCACACTGGGCTATCAGCTATATGACACATGTGGGCTGACTGCTCTGTCTCTGAGGACCGCATTGTCTGTAGTTTCTCAGCCTATGAAGAGGAGCAATTCAGGGCAGTGCTTCTCCCCGGGCATCCCCATCATTATTGGAGACTCTGGATCTACCCTGTCAATGGCCATTTCCAGACTACTCAACCTGTTCCGTATCCCACTGGTGAGGGCAGATCAGCTAAACAAAATTACTTGAAATAAAGGAATTCTGAATTTGTATACACTTTGCCACTGAAAATCTCTCTGAGTTTACTACTCTTTCAATCTCTTTCCATATCTCTGATTCAGGTGAGTTATTTTGCTTCATGCGCTTGCCTGAGTGACAAGCACCAGTTTCCTTATTTCTTTCGCACAATTCCCAGTGATGTTAATCAGGCCAGTGCTCTTGCTCGTCTGGTCAAGCACTTTGGATGGACCTGGGTGGGCACAGTCGGGGCTGACGATGCTTATGGGCGCACTGGCATAGATCTATTCACCACTGCAGTGACGCGTTTGGGTGTATGTGTGGCTTATCGAATAATCATACCCAAGCTGCCAACTCATCAACAGCTGCAAGATATCGTCAGGACTATTCGAGATTCTACAGCACGTGTTTTGGTGGTTTTTGCCATCGAGGAGGACATCAAACCAGTAGTGGATGAAATAGTCCGGCAGAATGTGACCGGGAAGCAGTGGGTGGCCAGTGAAGCCTGGGTGACCTCCACTCTCATCTCTACTAGAGAAAACTACCCCTCCCTTAGTGGTACCATTGGCTTTGCCATCCGCCGAGCTGAGATACCTGGCTTCAAACAATTCCTTGAAAGCATACAGCCCCTGGCTGAGCCTTACAATGCCTTTGCAAGGGAGTTTTGGGAAACACAGTTCCAGTGCTCAGTAAACACAAGTCTTCCCACTCCCTCCACAACTGATCCAGTGCACTACAGCCACAGCTGTACTGGCATGGAGAGGGTCCAGGACACTCTCAGTATCTATAATGATGTTTCTGAGCTCAGGGTGACATATAACATGCACAAGGCTATTTACACAGTGGCACATGCACTGCATAACCTGCTTCAGTGTCAAAGAGAGAACGGGTCTGCTTTGACACAGCAGTGCTCTGATATCCATAATCTACAACCATGGCAGGTACAGCAATATATTGTTTACATGTGTCAATGTAACCTTTAAAAGAAGCATTTATGTGTCATAGTATTGTGATGTTTATCATTGTGATGTTATTTATTTATTTATTTATTTATTATTATTTCTGTTTAAACATTTATTTAATTATTTATTTTAAATAAGTATTTTGACAGTATTCTTGACACATTATGTCATGTTATTATTTATTTATTTTATTTATTTTTTATGTTGTGTTAAACATTATGCCAAAGGTAGCATTTTCTGTGCATTAATCCTCTCCAGGTTGTTGAGGTCCTGAAGAAAGTGAACTACACAAACAAATTTGGAGATGTGATCCACTTTGATAAGAATGGAGACCCTGTCGGGTCATATGACATAGTGAACTGGCAAAGAGAGGCAGATGAGGGTCCGGTACAATATGTTACAGTAGGTCGCTTTGACTCCTCTCTTTTGACAGCACAGCAGTTAATGCTTAACCAGGACAAAATCATCTGGAATGGGGGAGCTAACAAGGTAAAATTATGTAGTCTCATACTAAAAGTAATCACTGTTTATTTTTCTAAAATATTTTATATGGTGTTTGATAATAATAGTTTTTTCATTTTTAAATATATTAATTTAGCAGACATTTTATTCAAAATGATGCACATTGTATTAATGGTATGCTTTTTATCAGTTCTTCTTCTTATTTTTAATAATTTATGTTATTTATTTATTTATTTTTTGTGGTTATCTAGTGTCTAATCACAAAAAACAAACAAAAAAATCATTATAGTATCATATCTCTCTCTTACAGGTACCAGTGTCTGTGTGCTCCGCCAGCTGTCCACAGGGATACAGAAAGGTTACACGAGAGGGTCAGCCTGTGTGCTGCTATGACTGTGTGCTTTGTGCAGAGGGTAGCATCAGCAATACTACTGGTATTAGACTGACAAACACGCATTCTGTGACAGTTATTAGTGTCTGTTTGCATCAGTTAACCTTTTTAAACTATTAAATGCAAAGTACCCACCATTACAACTCTTTCCCTTGAATGAAAGTTAGGTGAATATGTCTCTTTCTGTGTGTTTGTGCGTACATTTTTAGATCAAGTTGAATGCATTCTTTGCCCTGGAGACTTCTGGTCCAATCAGCATCGCAACCATTGTGTTCCCAAGCAGATTGAGTTCCTGTCCTACTCTGAGCCTTTTGGCATGGCCTTGGCAGCTATAGCCATTCTGGGTGCAATTGCTGCGATGACAGTTGCTGCAATCTTCTTTCGCCATCACGACACACCCCTAGTTCGTGCTAATAACTCAGAACTGAGCTTTCTGTTGCTGATGTCTCTCACTCTTTGCTTCATATGTGCACTAACCTTCCTGGGTCAGCCATCACGCTGGGCATGCCCTCTTAGACGGACTGCTTTTGGCTTGACATTTGCCCTCTGCCTCTCCTGTCTCCTCAGTAAGACCCTAGTGGTGCTTATGGCCTTTAAAGCTACATTGCCGGGTAATAACACAGCTCGTTGGTTTCGCCCGCCTCAGCAGAGACTGGGCGTGTTCTTATGTTCGGTCCTGCAGGGTGGGGTTTGTGTAGCTTGGCTTACCACAGCACCTCCATATCCAGTAAAGAACACCTGGCTGTACCGCGACCGGATCATTTTAGAATGTCACCTGGGCTCAGTCGCCCTTTTCTGTTGTGTGTTGGGTTACATTGGCTGCTTAGCTGTCTTCTGCTTCATTCTGGCTTTTTTAGCCCGTAAATTGCCAGATAATTTTAATGAAGCAAAATTCATCACATTCAGTATGCTCATATTCTGTGCTGTTTGGATCACCTTTATCCCAGCTTATGTCAGTTCTCCTGGAAAATTTACCGTAGCTGTGGAGATATTTGCCATTTTAGCTTCTAGTTATGGAGTACTTTTGTGTATTTTTGCACCTAAATGTTACATAATAATTTTCCTGCCTGAAAGAAATTCTAAAAAGTATATCATATCCCAAAAATGATTTATTATTCTCAATCATGTATTTTAATGATTGTTTACATTTATTTATGTGTTTACTTTTTTCTGATGAATATAATAATAATAATAATAATAATAAAAACTACAATCTCTTTGTGAGAGGCCTGTGATAATAAACTCAAGTAAATTATTTTATTATTGTTAGACACCCATGCAAGTATGTTGTTCTTCCACTAGAGGGCACTAGTGTTTTAGTAAAACTTTGATAAGACATCAAGAGGCAATGACACTTGCACCATACTTATTGGGGTCTGAAATGTTGTTAAATTTAGCACATTTGTTTTTAAAACAATGAGCATATTTTCAGAAAATGCACATGTTAGGGAGGGTGGACTGTGTGAATAAATCCCTTTACACCGTTTCACCTAAATGAAAAACTGAAATGTTAAATTTGCCCTTAGAGAGTTTGATTGAAATCTATGCACAAGACATAACAAAGTCTTTCATTTATGTCCGTTCTTGCCCTCTTTATGAAATAATGAAATCGCAGTTATGTTGTCAGACCTCATTTGATAACACAGTAGTAGAACTATGCCTTACATCATACTTTGTATAATAATGTGCCAGTAAATTTGCATGTTACATGCACATGCAAAGGGTCAGATTAAACATAACTTCCATCTTTGAATTTTATATGCAAATCCATTACTTACAAGGAGTTTAAAAAATGATGTTAGACTTCACGTTTAAGCATAAATATTTTGTTGACCTGATTTTCTGTCAACTTAAGAACCTGTACATTCATAATTCTGTCCTTATTCTCCCTCAAGCTGAACAACACAATATCACAGAGATGTCCTGTATGATCCCGCCTCTGGCATGTTCAAGCATGCACAGGAGGCAGAGAACAGCATCCATTTCCACACATCTCTGATGTGCTGGAAAATGACTGTAAATAGCCTGAGGGCTCTGAAGCTCAGCCCTGTGCCGCTAATGGCTGGTAATAACTCATTTCTTCTTCAGTCAAACTGATCCCTGCATCCACTTTGCATCATTTTTACTTTATCACTCTCATCTTTAAAAAAAAAAAAAAAAGGAAATTGCTGACGTGCAAATCATTATACTACTGGATTGTTAATATATTGTTTACAGCATTGCTGTTTGCAGTCTCCATATAACTGTAAATGCTGAGCATATGTGAGCTGGCCAGTCTCTGCTATCTATTATGTGAAAAGCTTTGCTGTTCACTTCATGGACTCTCATTGGAGTCTAAAATGGTGACTCCAAAATAGGTGAAAGAAATAATTCATACATTCTTTCAAAAATAATTAAATAAATACATACATACATTTATTTACTCACTCTAATGTCAATTTCATGTGTGTACTCCAGTGTGAAGGATGAAGAAAAAGATTTTGCTTCTCTTCAAAATGTTTTGTATAGTTAAGGTTGTTCCTGTCACTTAGTATAGTCTCAGAATATAGAGTACACTATGAAGTACTCATCACAACTACTGATCGCAATGAAGTGAAGCATTACCCAACATTGCCTTGCTCATCATTTGAGCCTTGCAAGGTTGTAGTCAAAGTTCAAATCATTTTAACACCTTGTTTCATTCCTGAATGAATCAGCATTTTTTTTTAAGTGAATTGGTTCAATGAATGGTCAGCGGATCCACTCAAAAAGAAAGTCCCTTGCTCCCAACTACCTACTGGCGCACTTAATCTGCAAATCACTAATAAATCATCACCACTAAAAGCCCAATATACTTATAGCAAAATCAATTAATAAACTGGTGTGATATTTCAAACAAAATCAGGCTAAAATTAAGTTTGTTTTGAGTTCATTTCAGAAGTTCAAAACAGCTTGCCAAAGTAAATATTCAGGAAAATTTAGCTTGGGCTGGTAAGCACCTTATATGTAATAGGTAGGTGTGCTCTAGTGCTCTGCCTTGATGTTAAATTTTCTCCAGTTAATTTCTTCTCTTCAGTTCTTCAAAGGCATGCGAGTAAAAACATGAACTCACTTGACTGTAAGTTGTAATTCTAATCGAAGGCAATACTGTCATTGTAACAAGACTTTACTGGAATGCCAAATTGCAGAGTTTGTTTAGACATATTGTATCCACACCGGCATGATCAGATGCTTTCTTAATCACAGTTTTCTCACCCCTAACATTTTTATTTTGTTATTGAGAGGAAAGTGCGCAGCGCATTTACATATTCACCTAAGCATCACTCCCAGCAGCATGGGCAGCTTTGGGGTGTCAGATAACAGTATACCACTGCAAATAATTTTAAATTTATTTTTACCCCCAAGTAAAGAATGAAAAAAAAAGTTTACCGTGAGAATGTCAAAGCCTTAAAGTCCAAATTTTGATAGTGTACACGCACAGTTGAATGCATAGCCTTTAAAAAGTATACTTTATTTTATAGCATGCACAAACATAGGCCTTCATCGATTATTTCGCTCTCAATGTTATGAGTGCTAAAATGTTTTTGTACTTCTCTAAACTAGAGATGCATCTCTTTATACCCTCACACAAGTGCTTGTCAACATGGGCATATATTGTTGTTGCAGTAGTTTATTGTTGTTCGGTCTTGTCCATTTCTTTCTTAACTGTGAAACAACAACCCAGGGCAAGGGTGCAACCTTGTGGACAGACTAATGAATGAAAAAAATAAAATAAAATGCATGTGCGAGCTGCGTGTACAGAGTCGCTATTCTGAAGGTTTTACCAGGACCATCATCACACATTAAACCTGTACAAAAATGTTTGGGCGTGAAGTGTCCATCAGTTGTACCACTTAAAAATCCTTCATTCTGAAGGCCCTTTCAAGTGGCCTTCGAAACGTGATTTCTCTCCTGCAACTGCGGAGGTCTGTGCAAGCCACTGCTGTCATGATTCATACATGTTGATCTCATAATAGCTATGAATTTTTGTATTTCTCTTCCTTTAACATCTCAGCCTTTTACAGGCTCAGTTTAGTGTGAAGACGTGGTAAATGTCTCTCTCTCCCACTGTCTACGATCAGAAATATGGAATCCAGGTGGCACAATGGAACAATTTGGGGTTTATAGGACCCTTTGATCAACTTGAACTGTGGCCAAAGTGAAACCTGATAACCCAGCTCTCTCTGTAATGTTTGAAAGGCAGTTCGGTGGAGTCCACTACAGAGGTAGTTAGTTCATGTCACTTAGGGAAAACTAAAATGGAGGGTTGTTTGTGCTGTGTTTGAGATGTGTGCTGAATAGTTGATGAGTCCAAGCAACTGATCATGTTCCTGTTTTCTTCTTCTTAACACACTGTGGAAGTCAGGGAGAAGGGATATTACTTGGAAATCACAATTTGATGACTGAGACACAGTACATAAATATAATTAAAAAAAACACACATTTAGAGGGAGCCCAGCACCGAAGTCTATGCTTATATCATCACAAACTGATTAATACATTTTTTTTTGTACATATCTATTATAGGTACTGCCCTTTTGAAAATGCTGTCTCATCACAAAAGCCTTTCATTTGTATACATTATCTGGCCATCATGTTCTTTTTTGTATTTTTCTCAGGTATAAGCAGAATGATGTAACATTTTGGGGTGAATATACACAGCAACAGACTGTAACTGGAAGCCAAAATGGCGAAATTCTCCACAGCTACCGTGTACTTCCCCGGTGAGCTGACGTACACTGGCACAAATGCAGTCCACACAGCACAGAAGATCAGCATGCTGAAAGTAATGAATTTAGCCTCACTGAAATTGTCTGGGAGCTTTCGAGCAAAGAAGGCCAGCAGGAAGCAGACCACTGCTAAAAGACCGATGTAGCCCAGTACTAGTACAAACCCCACAACAGATCCCACCGTGCACTGCAGGATCACTTGAGCACCAAGCTTGCAAAGGAAGATGGCTGCCCTCTACTGGATGGGCCCAAAGTACTGCATCAAGTTAGATCCAGGCAGAGTGGCCCGAAAAGCCACTAAAACCACCATAGTCCAACTGAGCACAAAGGCAATGCAGATCACAAAGCTCACTCCAAACAGGGTGTGGCGTAGCATGGAGTTCCACAGTGCAGGGCGGGCAATAAAAACCAGTGCGCACAAGAAGCAGAGGGTGAGCGATACCAGTAGCAGGAAGCTCAGCTCTGAGTTGTTGACCCGTACGAGGGGTGTGTCACGATGATGGAAAAAGGATGCCAGAACTGTTGTGGTCAGTGTCGCCCCAGTGACAGATAAGACTGTCAGGACAATTCCCATGGTATCTTGCAAAGACAGAAACTCCACAACCTTTGGGATGCACCTTGTTATTTCAGTGTTTGACCAGAACCTCTCAGGTCTAAATAATGTTATGGCTCATAGTTAGGGTTGCTTTTACATTGTACAGATCCTGTAATGTTACTTGCACCTCTTGTGTGATGTCTGTAGTAAGGTTAAAAAGTTAATACCAGTCATGTTACTGACTTCCCCTGCTGCACAAGGGAGGCAGTCAAAACAGCAGACAGGTTTTCCTTTTTGTACAGCCTTTCTAGTGTCTGGAAGACAGCTTGCACTGCACACAGATACAGGAACCTAAATGTTACAAGAAGAAACTCCATCAGACTCAGAGCAACCTTCTAACAACACAATATCTGTCAGCACAAGCAAATAAAGAATAACAGAAAGAATAAAAGTATTGCCTTACACAAATGCATTCCTCTTTTTCTATTAAAAAACACTCTCATGCAAACATTCATACTTATTCCTATGCCACATCTCTTCCCTCTGAGCAGGGGTTTGTCCCTTAAAAGAATGTATCTGCACCATTGTATCTGAGAGGTTAGATAATGGATGCATTCGCTTGCACACTTACTCATACCCTTTGAATGCACTTGATAACAAACATTTTCACACAAACTCATACATTCATATTTTCATGTGCAGAAAAAAAAAAAAAGAGTAAATCTAAAGCAAGTAACACCACAAACAGACATTAGGGATAAAATCGTTTCTCGCCTACTGATTTGCTTCTCAGTAATACAATAATAGAATAAAATATACAAATAAAAGTAATACAATAATAGAATGTGTATCTACTGTATCTATCTAGCTAGCTAGCTAGCTCTCTGAGGAAGTAGCTATTTTGCTTGTTTTTTTTTCAGAAGCTGTATCCAACTTTTTTTTTTAACGGAAGTGCAGGTGTGCCGATTTGTAACTTAAATATGCAAGGCGTCTGGTGTCATTTGCTTCCAGTTATTTTAGCTGAACAAAACAGATATTGTAAACTGTTTTTTATCATATTACTGTAATATATTTCTGTAATCATGAACATGCTGGTTAGTAGTGCAAATACAAGTGCATCTCAATAAATTAGAATGTCGTGGAAAAGTTCATTTATTTCAGTAATTCAACTCAAATTGTGAAACTCGTGTATTAAATAAATTCAATGCACACAGACTGAAGTAGTTTAAGTCTTTGGTTCTTTTAGTTGTTATGTTTACTTTTTACTGCACTTTGTATTTTTATACATATATACAGTATGTAGTTAATTTTTTACTGTTGTATTTCAAGTTGAACTGTTAAAATAAAGCACTAGAAGTCACTGGACTCTTACCTGGTCCACCCAGCCCCCTCCCCAAACCACTTTCTCAAGGTTTATGTTCAGCTCCTGGCCTGGTCCATTGGCTGCATCAAATCGCCCAACCTGGATGAAATTGACTGCTCCGCTTTCCTCGACATGCCAGTTCATAATGTCATAAGAGGCAGACGGCTCAACATTATCTTCAAAATAAACCAGCTCACCCACTGGTGTTGTGAAGTTTACTGCATTTAAGTAGTGCAGAAGCTGTAAAAGGAAAACAGAGGAGCATATGCAGTAAATAAAATAAATTATTATAAATTTTGCTTACATAAAACATTCATTTAAATTCGTGAAATTCATTATTTTCTCTTTTTTTAACTTTTTTAATTTGAATTTCATTTAATTATTATTTTAATTTTTTTTAAGACAGGAGGTCTGTACCTGCCTGGGCTTTATTTGAATAACATCAGGACATTCTCCATTTTCAAATGGCCCTCTACCAGGCTGACAGGCCATCATGTTGTGAATAGCATTGGCAATAGCATACACAGCCTTATACACATTGTAAGTGACTCTCAGCTGTGAAACATCTGTGTAGATGCGGCCATATTTCTCCACATTCTCTGATCTTGTGCACTTTGGAATTTTAGATGAAGGTTGCCAGTCCTGTGCCAATGAGCACCCAAAAATTTCTTCCCAAACATCTTTTACGAACGGTTCATTGGGTTGCTTCACAGGGCTCAGCTGGGCAAGAAAACCACCAAGACCCTGAATATCAGCCCGACGCAGGGCAAAGCCAATGGTACCAGCTAGGAGAGAACTGCTTGCTGGGTCAAAGAACAGAATAGAGGTGCTCCAGGCCTCTGTGGCTATCCACTGCCTGTCGGTCACATTCTGCACCACCACTTCCTTGAACAGGACTTCTATGTCAGGGGCAATGGCAAATGTTCCCACAGCATGAGCTGTGGCATCACTGGGAACAGTGCGCAGGAAAAAGGTGAAATCTGCGACTGTCACTGAGACAAGCACAGAACGCAAAATAACTCACCTGGCCAGATAAAACACAGATCAAAATGTAGATAAAAACAGATTTGACCAAATTTCACTAAAAAAATTTGAAAAAAAAAAAAAACATGATGTTTACGTAGTTAGGATGTTTAAAAATAGTTTATGCTTAGAAATGTTATGCTTGCTACAATTATTTGTTTATTTACTTACAAATATGAACTTATTACTTAATACAACGAGTTTTCAATAAATATGGGTTAAACTACAAATAACAGTTGCTTGCACTTTAAAATGTATCACAGCAACCATCTCAGCATGTCAAAGTCAGAGGTGGATGAAGTACACAAATCAAATACTTGAGTAAAAGTACAGATGCTCTAAAACATATTACTCCAGTAAAAGTCCTAAGCAATCCTTTTCTATTGTTCTTTGGCAAAAATACAAATTCAAGACAGCTCTACTGCCTTTAAATATGCATTTTAAGTGTATTTGATCAGTGATGTACTGTAAAGGGACATTCCAGTTTAGGAATTTTAGGAATTTATGTATATCCAATTTATGATATTTAAAAATCTTATCTGTGCACTTTCTTAAAAGTTACAATAAATTATTTTTATATGTGACTTCCAAAACTAAATAAATAAACTACCATGGGGATATCAAACACTCCCAGCGTGTCAGCCACCACTATTGAGGCAGATGAATGAGCGTCACCGATAATGACAGGCACCATTGGTGTCCCGCGGCATTCTGCTCCCGACATTCTCTCCTCCTGCCCCGTAACCAGAGCTAAAGCAGCACTCAGTGTTGTGCCCTCAGCTAGGCAGGTGTCAACTACCAGGTACCCCAGAGTAATGTTTGGAAGCAGGACAGGGTCCCGATTAATCTCCTCCACTGTGAAAATCATAGTTCTGAGCCAGCGGTATGAACGAAGTTCAACACTGAAAGACAATGTAAAAATGTAAAGTTTGTTAATTTGAGAAATAACTGAATGACTATATAGCAGGAGAACAAACTTTATTTGTATGTGATACTCTTAATATGTTGAAATATATACAATAAAGATATTATTATTTTAGGCTGAGTAGAAAATCTGTAAAGGAAAAGGCTGTACTGAATTACAGTTAACAAAAACCCTCCAGAGAGACCATTCTGGCATTTTGAACATATAAACAGTTATCTTGCCTTTTAGTTATTTTTATAGACACACACACTACATTCCCTCCTGGCACGAGAAAGATGCTGTATTTGAGTAAAAGCATGATAAGGCTCTGGTGCTTCAACATGAACTGGAAACAGACCACCAATTATCACATCTCCCTCTTTATAGAGACTTTCTGAAACAAATCTGCCCTGCAGACTGCAGGAGAGGCGTGCACCAAAAACACAGACCATCTCTACAATAAATCCAACCACCCACAACCACATAATCAATCCCATCACTTTACACAGAGAGAGAGAGCAGGAGACTGAATGCAAACTGAGTGCTGTGAGTGTAGACTCACACTTTCCCAGCAAAGAAAGACGGGTTGGATGATAACTACCCTTTTGTAGACTTTAATTTGCCTGCGGCAAAAGTGCATGCAAGAAGAAAACAAGTGAGTGGGGGATAAAGCTCTGGTGGATAGCACAAAAACAAAGGAAAACTACTTTAATATGATTTTGTCATATTATGCAGCTTCAAACACAGTGCAAAAAAACAAACAAAAAAAAACGTCAGCAAGCATCAAAACTATAAAAATGTTGAAAGATCACTTAATTTACAAGTCAGGGCAGGCCCAACACAAGGTGAAGTGCTCCTAGTCACTTGCCACACAATATGCAATTAACTCTGCCCTCTTCTGGCATATAAAAAGCTTTTCCATAGCATTTCCATTTATCTCAATGACAGTTGCTCAGCTGGTGCACTACAAAGTATAGCTGTAGACCCTGGGTATCGGAATGCTTTTTTTTTTTTAATATCCACCTTTTTTGCTATTTAAAATGCCTGTTTTTATCTTCAATTGATGTTAATTCATAGAATCCACAAGATGCATTTAGTAGCCAAATGGTCTGGACCATGCCAATGAGACCTGATCCATGGATCACAAAATAATAATAGTAAAAATCAGGATCAGTTCTCCATTAGGGCGATAGGGCACCAAATTGTGAAAGAGAGGGATTTTTTGAGGGATCACATTCAACCACAGTGTTAAGCTAAATTTCACTGTTCTGACTGTTTGTTCTGCCTCTGGATGTATAGTACATTCAGCGTCAAGTCATATTGTGGAGTACTGCCCCTTTTTTGGCAATTCACTTTGGCCGAGAATCGCCCAGATTGTTCTCATAGAATTCCATACAAGGTTTTTTTTTTTTTTCCGAACTGCAGGCACTGCAATGCAATCTCTATGAGTTCCGGAAAGGCTAGCACTAACATGCTTTCATCATCATACATAACCTTAACTTGTGCAGCGATTAGTGGGAACTAGGGATGTGCATCTCATGACTCAGGCCGATACGATACGCATCTCGATGCATAGCCAACGATACGACACATTAAAGATACATATGAAGCACCTACCGATGCGATACGATTCACCCCTATTACGATGCTTTGACCTTTTTTTTTTTTACAGTTTCTAGTAATGCAGCCTTTCTCTCTGGTTGTATTACAGCTGTACCTTGTATAGTTAGCAGAAAAGATAGCTGTAACGATTCAGTCCACTGAAGGCGAGCGTAGTGAGAACCCAAGTGCAGTTTATTTATGTGAACGGACTCCGTGGCCGTGATAAGACAGTCTGTGAGTTCAGAAGCGGACGCCACCACCTCAGGAGGTTCTTCAGCGGATTCAGGCACAGGAAAGCCCTTGGAATGGACTCGTGGACAGGAGAGGCCTCAGGAGCGGACTCGTGGACAGGAGAGGCCTCAGGAGCGGACTCGTGGACAGGAGAGGCCTCAGGAGCGGACTCGTGGACAGGAGAGGCCTCAGGAGCAGACTCGTGGACAGGGGAGGCCGCAGGAGCAGACTCATAGACATTTCTCCCAAGGTTTTTTCTCCATTCTGTCACCGATGGAGTTTTGGTTCCTTGCCGCTGTCGCCTCTGGCTTGCTTAGTTGGGGACACTTCATTTCCGGCGATATCGTTGACTTGATTGCAAAGATACTATTTAAACTGAACTGAGCTGGATGATGACATCACTGAATTCAATGATGAACTGCCTTTAACTGAAAAATTTGCGTTTACTATTGTCATTTTGCATTATTGACACACTATTTTCCTAATTAATGCTGTTCAGTTGCTTTGACACAATCTGTATTGTTAAAAGCGTTATATAAATAAAGGTGACTTGACTTGACTTGACAAAACCCAAACCCCACATTACAATAGCAGAACATTACAATCTACAATTTCTCTTTAAAGCATTAAAATAACTACAGTAAATTAAAAGTTAAAAGCACTGAATTAAAAATGAAAATAAATAATAAAGAAAATTACTACATTTTAAAACTACATTTTAACTGCTATAAGAAACCCACATTAACTCATTTGAGCTTAGTAATTAGTACTGTAGCCTACTAGCTTACATTTGATTTAGCTATTACAATAGTCCACTTACAGTTACTGCTATCATAAAAATACACTTTATATGTAGGTTTAAAATTCTACAAGACACATTTAATGTCCAAAAACTAATTTCTTAGCAAAATATATATTTTACTCAGAATTATTGCCCTCCTATTCGATTGCGCTCTGTCTGTTTAGCGTGCATGCGCTCAGATGCGCTCGTTGCGCTCCCGTGCCTCGCCCACTCCTGACAGCAAAATGGATATGTTTGCATGATTTTCTAACATTTACGGATGAAAAATATACATGTGACATGTCAGTTATGCACTAAGGAAAACACAACGTCTCAAATGCATTAAGCAGCACAGAATATTCGCTGTTTGCAATGGTGGATCGATTTGATCCATGATCGAGATTAAGGTCTGTTTAAGAATAAACGTGCACAAATTAGTGAGATTGTGTCAATTTAATTTGTCATTAATGGATCCGCTTTAGCCCCAATTGATTTGTTAGGTTATTTCAAGTCAGGTTTTGGACTTTAATCCCAGTTTTTCCTCAGGTATCCGTGGTGTTGTGATGCGTCATATTCATGCAGCAGCAGCAGCGGTGATGAGAGAGCGCGCTTGAGAAACAGTTTAGAGAGGAGAAATCAATCTACATATAAAATATTGTTCACAGATTATTGGTCACTTTCTAAATAATAAAAGTATAGCGCATCCACTAGAAATTTTATATATAAATTAATCGGTTTTTACCGATGCAAATATGTTAATGAGAGAGCGCACTTGAGCAACAGTTTAGAGAGGAGAAATCAATCTACATATAAAATATTGTTCACAGATTATTGGTCACTTTCTAAATAATAAAAGTATAGCGCATCCATTAGAAATTATATATAAATTAATCGTTTTTTACCGATGCAAATATGTTAGAAACGATGCATCGCGATATAAATGACAACTTGTAGCCGATGCACACTTTTTAAACCGATGCATCGCATCGTTAACTTTTCATGCCGATGCACCGAGCGAATCGGGGAATCTTCCCATCCCTAGTGGGAACAAACATACCTCTCTTAATAAGAGATATGAAGTCAGGACTAGTTTGCATGGGCTGAATAAAGCAAACTAGTATCTCTCCAGTAACGTTTTGATGGATGTGTAGGGGATCTACATAATTTTGTTTGGACAAGACTTTTATTTTGCTTTACAGCATTACAGCATTACAACACCTGCATTACAGTCACACAGAATTGTATCTGAGTCTCCGGTTGTTTGATGACCATTGTTGAACGTGTCAGCATAGTTTTCTGCCGTGTTTGCACATGAAGCGGAAGAAGTGGGCCTGATAGCGCCTAACAGTTATGGCAAAACTGCAGTGTGTGGCAAAACTGCGTTTGTTTTGTGTTTCGCATCCAGTTTTGTTTTTGTTCAAACAAACTTAAATCGCGCTGGAAACGTCTGAATCTGAATCGTCGAGAGGTGCTGTGTATTGTTCGTCTTTGCAATCTGATCTCCGTCAACTGGGGATTATGGCCTCGTTGGATTGTGCTGTAGCTGTCAGGATCACGGGGAGGGAAACGATCACTGAGAGTCGAAGAATGAAGAAACATTACCCTGCCATCCATTGGACTTCATGCAGCATCTCATCCTCAACCAAAGAGTGGTGATATACATTATTTTCTTCATTTGATTCTGAATGCTGGTAAGCAAGTCATTGTTTTCTCTTCTGTGAATGTTAAGAACTGAACTGTGAGTTGCAAAACTTGCTCAAAAATGAACATTTGATGTTTATCTGCTTACCCCCAGGGCATCCAAGATGTAGGTGACTTTGTTTCTTCAGTAGAACACATATGATGATTTTTAACTTCAACTGTTGCAGTCTATCAGTCGTATAATGCATGGCAATGGTAACAAAATCTATGAGAGTAAAAAAACATGCACAGACAAATCCAAATTAAACCCTGCAGCTCGTGACGATAAACATCAAATTTTCATTTTTGGGTGAACTATCCCTTTAAGATGAATTCAGGTGAAGTGTGCGCATGCTTATGGCCAGTCGCCAAAAAGCAGCAGAGAATACAAGCATCAGTCAGTTGTCGGTGACAAGAAAAGTCCCTGGATATAGTTAGAGTGATAAAGAAGAGCAACAAAAGATCGACCCTCATATAGCTCCTATCTACCATGCTGTAGAGGTCTGCAAGCCTGTCGGGTTGAGTCCATTCGGGCCGGGCCCGGGCCATTTTTTTTTTTTTACAGATCGGGCTCGGGTCGGACTCGGGCTCATTTAGCTTCTCTCCTTTTATTGTGCCCATATACGCGCCGAGCACACATAGGATGCGCCTTTGACATGCATCTTTCCAGATTTTATAATGAGTTTTTGTTTTCGATTTGTTTTATTTAGTTTTAAAGTAGTAATTTAAAGCTTTCTATAGATATATTTAGCAAGTCTTTGAGGCAAGTATTCGCTGAGTTTCGGTTCATCATTGTGAAGCACTCCTGGCCGAAAATTGCAGAAAGCGCATCCTATGTATTCTTTATTTTATAAAAGTACAACATTTTGTTGATATTGTGAGTGCACACAAATAAAAGTAGACCCTTTACAGTTCCGAGTGATGTATTACTCTTACCTTTTTGAGCAAAAATTATGGCATATTTTAAGTTGTTTCCAATGCAAGTGATCGCGCCGGCACCTCCATGTGTAAAGCGCTTTAGCTCTCCGCACAAACAATTAGATATACGTCTAATAGCGCACATTTATATAGGTTAAACATTTAAACTAACATTGTGATATGCTTGAACTGTTTTATATCTATAGATTTTATTTTAGGCAAGTCGTGATGATTTGATAAGGCTAAATTGATCAAACATAGGCTATCAGTTCACTGCCTGCCGCTGGCCGATTGGTCACTTTAAAAAACAAAAACTTACATTTAACGAACAAAAAAAATGCCCCTAACGTTTTTCTAAATTAACTTAATAAAAAAACGAAACGAAATATAATAACTTTGACATGACATACAAAACTGAACTATTCTAATAGCTGAAACACTAGTATAAGCTGTTTTGGGAGAAGGGGGAAAAAAAGACGGGCTCGGGTCGGACTCGGGCCAAGAATTCTGATGAGCTGTCGGACACGGGCCGGGCTAGGGCCTGAGTGTCTAAATTTGAGGCCCGTGCAGGGCTCTACCATGCTGTACTAACCAACGAGAATCTGAGTCTGCTAGACAATTCATACGACTCAAGCTTTAAAAAGGAGTGATGTTCCGTACTATCTTTGATCCCCGGGACGGAGAAGAAATTTTAATTGCCTTGTGGTATGTTTTCATGCAATGACGTGTTGTTTGTGCAAAAAGAATTTCATTGCACACATAATAATTTAGCAACCAAAGTGTAATGTAATTTAGAGTTACAGTACGTTATACAGTATGTGCATTCCTGTGAGTTTGCTGCATATTTGAATGTTGTCTTTTACAAGTATGTTATGTATTTACCATTTACATCTTTCATTTACACTGTTATGTGAGGTAATCCAGTGCCAACATTTACATATGATTAAATAAAATGTATTCTCCTTTAAGCTGAGGTATGAGAGAGTAGGCCTTCTGATCTCTGTGTATGCTAATTTGCCTCACTACTCTGTTTAAGGAATAAATTCAGTATCAATTTCATTAATGGTGTGATCGTATTTCTATGATGTCCAGAAAGTTACCATTTGAAGTCTGCTACATGTGCTTAACTTATTTTCTGAGAGTGATATATTTAATCTAAATGTGTAAATATAAAGCATAGTTTACTTTATCGCTATCACACAGTAAAAGAGTGTGTGCGGAGAAGCACACATAATTACGCCATTTAATGTTTATAAATCCTGATATGTGCGTGACAAGTTTTATGGATCAGGCTTGTCTGACTGGCGCAAATATATTTTGTGTTACATGAATGAATTAAATTATGAAGAACAACTGAAAATGGATTAGAGATGCTTTTACTTTGAAAAAAGAGAGCATGCAGAAGGCCTATAATGCAATGGCTTTCAAAAGTTGGTGGGGACAGAATCATCTTTGGCAAAAAGTGATGGGGACATGTACCACCCATCCCACCTGCAAATTACGACTATCAAAAGTTTCTGGTTGAGTGAACGCTGGCGCGTCTTTGCTGCCGCTGCTCCCCGGCCACTTTTTAACATCCTCCAACAACTTCGACAACTATGTGGATTAACTATGTGTGACTTGTGCTTGCCTGGACTAGGGATGGAACGATTACCGGTTTCATGATAAATCACGATAAAATGCCCTGCAGCATTCAGTACTCCATCAGTCGTTGCAAATAAATATTTCTTCTTCTTCTTCTTCTTCTTTTATTCGAATATTGTCTAATTGTGTCTTATTTACTATTAAACGTTTTCAAACTAAACTTGCTTACAACAAAACCGTGATAATATTGATAATCGTGATAACTTTGGTCACTATAATCGTGATATGAAATTTTCATACCGTTACATCCCTAGCCTGGACTGTCCTGTCTTTTGTTCATCATCCATCGACAGCACTGCTCCAGTATTCTGTTGCTGAGCTTCTGAGGTTCCGCCTATGTTTGCACGATCCAGCATAACCTGCTCTGCTTCTGCACCTGGACATTTTATACTTGCCTCATCGGAAATAGATTCACCGGGGCTCTTATCTGAACTTTCAGTACGACAAAACCAACTTCATAAAGTCATTCTGGTCCACTACTCGACGTCCACTGAGGAACAGCTGTGCTGATCACAGTGTGTTGGCCCGCCTAGCTAGGTCGGCTAACACGGCTGTCAAACTCAGTAACACTACTGTCAACTTTGGTCTTTTTAACATCTGCTCACTTACGAGTAAGGGGCATCTTGTTCAGGATCTCCTCGTAGACTTTAAGTTTGACTTTTTGTGTTTAACTGAAACGTGGCAGCAGCCAAATGAGTTTATTTCACTCAATGACGCTAATCCTCTGGGATTTGTTTATATCTCTCAACAGCGTGACTCTGGCCGAGGAGGAGGTCTCGTGATAATTTACCGCGAGAAGTGGAGAATAGCGCCTGTGAATGTTCCTGTTTGTCACTCATTTGAGGCTACTGTATGTCAGCTCTCTGGACCTATTCCCACTATTGTTGCCACTTTGTACCGTCCACCAAATCCTAATAAGGATTTTATTACTGATTTTGCTGCTTTCCTGACTCACCTTTCCACTCTCACCAAACATAATACTTCTTGGGGATTTTAGTATACATATTATGGACAATGTTAAAAACACTCTCACCAAAGGTTTCACATCTTGTTTGGACAGCTTTGAACTAGTGTTGCTTTCGTCAACGAAAATTATGACTAAATATCGTCGTCAACTAACCTTTATTACGTGACGAAAACGAGACGAGACGAAAATGCTGGTCATGTGACGATGACTATAATTAAATGTATAATGCAATATCGTTGACGAATAAAAACGAGACTAAATGTGGTTTACAAAATAAAAACTATGCTAAAATGTCTCTTCATTTTCGTTGACCAAAACGAGACGAAACGAAATGTTATAACGTTATTTCGTCTCGTTTAGTCGCGTTATTATTATTATTTTGCAGTATTTCTGTTTCCTGTGTCTCGCTTCAGGGGCTGCATCAGGTCGCACTGCGCAGACGCAGGCGACGTCACTTTCTCAAGCCCCACTCGCGGCATTATTTAGCCCAGTGTCTCCCAACCGAGGTGCCGCGTAAAAAATCCTTTTATAATATTTTTAAATTGCTAAAATGTTCAAAAAAGCAGCTATTATATAATATCCATTTCTAATGTCGCCAATAATTAGAGATGCACCGAAATTCCGGCTGCCGAAAATGAGTTCACCGCTCAGGATTCACTTTCACGTGGTGTGACGCTATGCGTGTTATCCCGCTCTATGTGTGTGTGCGCTGCGCTCAGTCGCTCGCGGCCCATGTGAGTGCTCCACTCATATACACTTCATGCTCATCGGAACAGCAAAGTCCACTCAAAAATCAAGCTGACAGGAAACACCGATGTAGTACAGTATTGTTTCTGTCTGCAATAGCCCTACTGTGCTGTAACAAGGTGTGGTAAATGGGCAACTCTGGTAAGAACTACAGCAATATATAAACTTTCCCACACACGTTAAAGAACATATTTTGGATTTAATCTGCTGCTCGGGTGTTTCACCTATTTTCTGTAAAGCAGATTCTTTCCCTCTTTCTGACCATATGCTGCTCTTGTTCCGTGTAAATCTCTCACTCTCCAAATCTAACCCTCCACGCACTATAACATTCCGAAAAATTAAGGACATTAACTTTTTTATCAATTTATCCTCTAGCATCACTAGCCTCCCCAGTGCCGACAGTTTTTCTACCCCGGATGAACTGGTCTCTCACTACAATAACAACCTTTATAACCTTCTTAATAACTTCGCTCCACTCAAAACCAGGACTATTTCATTTACTGTTTCTGCATCTTGTTTCACTCTCATTCTTAGACAATTAAAAACAAAAGGACGACAACTTGAAAGACTCTACAGGAAAACTGCTCTCAGTGTGCACAAGGACATGTATTTAAAGGGGTCCTATTATGCTTTTTCACTTTTTCAACTTTAGTTAGTCTGTAATGTTGCTGTTTGAGCATAAAAAAGATCTGCAAAGTTACAAAGGTCAAAGTCCACTTCAAAAGGAGATATTTTGTTTAACAGAAATCACTTTTCAAAAACTACAACGAACACCCATGAACGCGCAATTATCTCAGATAACTCAATCCAGCCATACTAATCATCAACAACAGGTGTGTTTGAAAAACCGAATTAGCCAGATCCTGATTAGCGCGATTATATCATCTTGGATGTGACATTTAATCTCGGATGTAATAAGCGACGTACGAAGAACGGGCCCCTGGTTGAACTGAACTAGAGAAGGCAACGAGTATTATCACTATGTCGGAAACACGCTAGCTTTCCCAAGGCAGACGAACTTAGAGTGGTTACAATCATCCGGGTTTAAATCGCGCACAAA
>NW_015625077.1:49255-50176 GCF_001515625.1 Sinocyclocheilus rhinocerous
TGCCAATCACAACACACACTGTCCCAGCTAACCAATCACAGCACATTTCATATTTCAGAAGGCGGGCCTTCATTTGATACAGGAACTATTTGAGCCGTTCATGCCAGATTGGGGAGAGAGGTGTTGTAATAATGTAAAATATGTGAAAAATAATGTGTTTTTCGAACAACCTAGTATGAGAGCCTGTTCTGCTGTACTGCTCACTTATTAAGTCTAGGTAACGAATTCTTAATTCGTGGCCACGATATAGTCATATACAGTCAGATTTCATAGCACTTTTTACATTACACATTGTTTCAAAGCAGACATACAGAAAGTCATGTGCTTTAACATTGAGTGCTCCATAATTTTTCATTAGCACGTCATTCATTCAGGTTTCTTCATATTTACATTAGGATTGGCGCATAAACTCAGGATATAGGGCTTACACAAATTATGATATTTCACTGTAAGGCAAGACAAGTTTATTTACACTGAACAAAATTATAAACGCAACACTTTTGTTTTTGCCCCCATTTTTCATGAGCTGAACTCAAAGATCTAAGACTTTTTCTATGTACACAAAACATACTCACCGGACATGTCACCCATTGAGCATGTTTGGGATGCTCTGGATCGGCGTATACGACAGCGTGTTCCAGTTCCTGCCAATATCCAGCAACTTCGCGCAGCCATTGAAGAGGAGTGGACCAACGTTCCACAGGCCACAATCAACAACCTCACTCATTCATTCATTCAACAACCTGATCAACTCTATGCGAAGGATATGTGTTGCACTGCGAGAGGCAAATGGTGGTCACACCAGACACTGACTGGTTTTCGGACCCCCCGGACCCCCCAATACAGTAAAACTGCACATTTTAGAGTGGCCTTTTATTGTGGCCAGCCTGAGGCACACCATTGCAATAATCAAGCTTTCTA
>NW_015625077.1:50701-56390 GCF_001515625.1 Sinocyclocheilus rhinocerous
TAAAACTGCATATTTTAGAGTGGCCTTTTATTGTGGGCAGCTTAAGGCACACCTGTGCAATAATCATGTTGTCTAATCAGCATCTTGATATGCCGCACCTGTGAGGTGGATGGATTGTCTCGGCAAAGGAGAAGTGCTCACTAACACAGATTTAGACAGATTTGTGAACAATATTTGAGAGAAATAGGCCTTTTGTGTACATAGAAAAAGTCTTAGATCTTTGAGTTCAGCTCATGAAAAATGGGGGCAAAAACAAAAGTGTTGCGTTTATAATTTAGTTCAGTGTATATTTATTTATATTACACATTTCATAAACATGGTAATTCATGGTAAGTGCTTTACATAAAAGAAAGTAAAATAATCATAAAAAATAATCACAACAATAAAAAACAAGGAATTTAAAAACTTTTAAAATGATTTAAAAATTGATTTAAAATGAATTAAAACAATTAAGAATAGAAAATTATTATACATAAAATACAGTGCAGTCAGTTCGAAGCTGGTTCCAACTGCGGGTGGCATAATAGCTAAAAGCAGACTCCCCTTGTTTTGTGTGAACCTTTGGTATTTCTAACTGACTTGATCCTAATGATCGGAGTGGTCTGTTAGGTTTATATTCAGTGAGCATATCTGCAATGTATTTAGGTTCTAGGCCACTGAGTGATTTATAAACAAGTAAAAGTACTTTAAAATCAATCCTAAATGTAACTGGAAGCCAGTGTAAGGACCTGAGGACTGGTGTGATATGCTCAGATTTTCTGGTTCTTGTCAGAATCCTGGCAGCAGAGTTCTGTATGAGCTGCAGTTGTCTAATGGTCTTCTTGGGAAGGCCAGTGAGGAGACTATTACAATAGTCCACCTGCTAGTGGTAAAGGCATGAACAAGTTTCTCCAAGTCTTGACTGGAAACAAAACATCTAATTCTTGCAATGTTTTTAGATGATAGTATGCTGATTTAGTTACTGCTTTGACATGACTACTGAAACTAAGGTCTGTCTCCAGAAGAGTCAAGGTATGCATTCACCTTGAGAACTTCATCTTTGTTACCAAATGCAATGACTTCAGTTTCCTCCTTGTTTAACTGAAGACAATTTTTGCACATCCAACTGTTAATTTCATCAATGCATTGGCAGAGGGAATATCAATGGGGCTGTAGTCATTTGGAGATAAGGCTAGGTAAATCTGGGTATCATCTGCATAGCTGTGATAGGCGATTTGGTTCTTTCTCATTATTTGACATAGTGGGAGCATATACAGGCTAAACAAGAGCGGTGCAAGAATTGAGCCTTGTGGGACTCCACATGTCATGGACGTCCACTTAGACTTATGCTCTCCTATACTCACATAATAACCTCTCCCTTCTAAGTATGACCTGAACCATTTGATTACCATCCCAGAAAGCCCGACCCAGTTTTCCAGTCTCTCTAGTAGTATGTTATGATCGACAGTGTCAAACGCAGCACTGAGATCTAGTAGTACCAGCACTGATATTTTGCAAGATTCAGAATTTAAGCGAATATCATTTATTATCTTAATGAGCGCTGTCTCTGTGCTGTGATGCGGTCGAAAACCAGATTGAAAATTGTCCAGGTATCCATTTGAGTTTAAGTATTTGTTCAGCTGATTAAAGACTACCTTTTCAATAATCTTTCCTATAAAAGGAAGGTTTGATATTGGTCTATAGTTGCTCAATATGGTGTTATCAAGATTGCTCTTTTTCAGAAGGGGTTTAACAACTGCAGTTTTCAGGGAGTCTGGAAAAGTCCCAGAAAGAAGTGAGGCGTTCACCACTTCTAAGAGATCTGCTTCCAAACAGTTAAGCACCCTTTTGAAAAAATATGTGGGAAGTGTGTCAAGATAGCAGGTTGACGATTTAAGGTGCTGTACTATTTCTTCCAAAATTTTGCTATCAATTTCTTCAAAAGCAGACATAGTATCTTCTTTTTGATATTGTGGTCGAATCTGTCTAACCTCTGCATAACTTGGGGATGTGCTAATCGCCTTCCTGATATTATTGATCTTCTCAGAAAAGAAGGAAGCAAACTCATTGCATTTGCTGTCGGAGAGCATTTCACTGGCAATCTGACTTGGGGGGTTTGTCAGTCTCTCAACAGTAGCAAAAAGAGTGCGAGTGTTGTTTAAGTTACTGTTTATAAGGTTTGAGAAGAATGACTGTCTAGCTTTGCCTAGTTCCACATTGAAAGCACGAAGGCTATCTTTATATATGCTATAGTGGATTTCAAGTTTCGTCTTCCGCCACATCCGCTCAGCTTTTCTGCATTGTCTTTTCATACTCTGAACTGCTGTTGATTTTCTCCAAGCTGATTTCTGTCTGCCAGTCTTCCTGCTGACTTTCAAAGGAGCAATGTCATCAATAACATTCTTAACTTTTGAGTTAAAGGAATCAAGGAGAAGATCAACAGAGTCTGCAGAAATGCTTGGTGTTAAAGATATAGCCTCCATAAATAGCACACTAGTGTTTTCGTTAATGCATCTCTTTCTGACAGAGACAGATCTAGATTCAGTGGTAACAGAGATCAATATATTAAAGAAAATACAGAAGTGATCAGATAGTGCTACGTCCTTAATAACAATGGATGAAATGTTTAGACCTCTACTGATGATTAAATCTAGAGTATGTCCACGATTGTGTGTGGGTTCATGCACATGCTGAATCAGGTCAAAAGTGTTTAAAACAGTTATAATTTCTTTTGTAGTTTTGTTTTCTGCATTATCTATGTGAATATTAAAATCCCCTGCAATAGCAAAACAGTCAAACTCTGAGGAAATCATTGATAGCATTTCTGTGAACTCTTCAGCAAAGGCTGGAGAGTATTTTGGAGGCCTGTAAATAATAATAAACAGAATGCGTGGAGCACCTTTCAACACAATCCCTAGATATTCAAAAGACAAGTACTGACCAAATGACACTTGCTTGCATTGATAGACATCTTTAAATAGAGCAGCTACACCTCCACCTCTCCTAACAGTCCTGCAAACACTCATGAAAGTAAAGTTAGGAGGGGCTGTTTCATTGAGGACCGTTGCACTACAGCTGTCTTCTAGCCATGTTTCGTTTAGAAACATAAAATCCAGGTTGTTTGTGGTTATTAAGTCATTGATTAGAAATGATTTATTTTTTAGTGAGCGAATGTTTAAAAATGCTAACTTGATGGCATTGCATTTTGTCTCAACAGCAATATTAGTTTGATGCATAACAGGCCGCAGATTAGATAAGTCAGCCGTACGGCTTAAGAAGGCCTTAGACTTTCTATCACGTGATAAAACAGAAATAGAGAAAACTACAGGCACACTGGGTTCCCGCTTGTTCTGTAAACATTTGTGAATGTTGCTGCTATTATAGCGGGGACCCGACACATATAAAACAAGGAATTTAAAAACTTTTAAAATGATTTAAAAATTGATTTAAAATGAATTAAAACAATTAAGAATAGAAAATTATTATACATAAAATACAGTGCAGTCAGTTCGAAGCTGGTTCCAACTGCGGGTGGCATAATAGCTAAAAGCAGACTCCCCTTGTTTTGTGTGAACCTTTGGTATTTCTAACTGACTTGATCCTAATGATCGGAGTGGTCTGTTAGGTTTATATTCAGTGAGCATATCTGCAATGTATTTAGGTTCTAGGCCACTGAGTGATTTCTAAACAAGTAAAAGTACTTTAAAATCAATCCTAAATATAACTGGAAGCCAGTGTAAGGACCTGAGGACTGGTGTGATATGCTCAGATTTTCTGGTTCTTGTCAGAATCCTGGCAGCAGAGTTCTGTATGAGCTGCAGTTGTCTAATGGTCTTCTTGGGAAGGCCAGTGAGGAGACTATTACAATAGTCCACCTGCTAGTGGTAAAGGCATGAACAAGTTTCTCCAAGTCTTGACTGGAAACAAAACATCTAATTCTTGCAATGTTTTTGAGATGATAGTATGCTGATTTAGTTACTGCTTTGACATGACTACTGAAACTAAGGTCTGTCTCCAGAAGAGTCAAGGTATGCATTCACCTTGAGAACTTCATCTTTGTTTCCAATGACTTAAGTTTTCTCCTTGTTTAACTGAAGAAAGTTCTGGCACATCCAACTGTTAATTTAATCAGTGCATTGGCAGAGGCAGTCAATGGGGCTATAGTCATTTGGTGATAAGGCTAGGTAAACCTGGGTATCATCTGCATAGCTGTGATAGGCAATGTGGTTCTTTCTCATTGTTTGACTCAGTTGGAGCATATACAGGCTGAACAAGAGCAGTGCAAGAATTGAGCCTTGTGGGACTCAAGGTGGGCCTTGTGGGACTCTAAGTGTCATGGATTTCCACTTAGACTTATGCTCTTCTATACTCACATAATAACCTCTCCCTTCTAAGTATGACCTGAACCATTTGAGTGCCATCCCAGAAAGCCCGACCCAGTTTTCCAGTCTCTCTAGAAGTATGTTATGATCGACAGTGTCAAACGCAGCACTGAGATCTACCTTTTCAATAATATTGCCTATAAAAAAAAAAAGATTTGATATTGTCTACAGTTGCTAAATATGCTAAAATTGCTCTTTTTCAGGAGGGGATTAACAACTGCAGTTTTCAGGGATTTTGGAAAAGTCCCAGAAAGAAGTGAAGCGTTCACCACTTCTAAGAGATCTGCTTCTAATCAGTTAAACACACTTTTGAAAAAAGATGTGGGAAGTGTGTCACGGTAGCAGGTTGACGATTTAAGGTGCTGTACTATTTCCTCCAAAATTTTGCAATCAATTGCTTCAAAACAGACATAGTCACTTAATTTTGAAATTGCGGTCGAATCTGTCTGACCTCTGCATAACTTGAGGATGTGCCAATCGTCTTTCTGATATTATTGATCTTCTCAGAAAAGAAAGAAGCAAACTCATTGCATTTGCTGTCGGAGAGCATTTCACTGGGAATCTGACTCGTGCGGTTTGTTAGTCTCTCAACAGTAGCAAAAATAGTGTGAGAGTTGTTTAAATTACTGTTTATAAGGTTTGAGAAGAAGGTCTGTCTAGCTTTGGCTAGTTCCACAGTGAAAGCATGAAGGCTGTCTTTATAGATGCTATAGTGAATTTTCGTCTTCCGCCACATCCGCTCAGCTTTTCTGCATTGTCTTTTCATACTCTGTACTGCTGTTGATTTCCCCCAAGGTGCTTTTTGTCTGCCAGTCTTCTTACTGACTTTTACAGGAGCAATATCATCAATAACATTCTTAACTTTTGAGTTAAAGGAATCAAGGAGAAGATCAACAGAGTCTGCAGAAATGCTTGGTGTTAAAGATATAGCCTGTAGTTTAGTAAGACTAAAGACAAACCCGCAAGTGTGTCTGATTTTATTTAAAAACACAACCGCAGTGACAAATAAGACAATAATACAGTATAGCCCTGACCATCAACGTAAACTGGGGTTTTATGAGTGGATAATGGGAATAAAAACCTTTGCATATATTTTTTAATGGTGAAAGTTTGTTTACTAAAACAGCTGGGGCCTCATTTATAAAATGTGCGTACGCACAGATTTGAACTTAAAGTGTGCGTACGCTAAAATCCACTGCAACGTTCATATTTATAAAGACGGTCATTGACATGGAAAAGTACTTACCGCCACGTCAGGGTCTGAGCAGGCATACGCACCTTTCCTTGTGGCAAAGTCGGAGTACTGCAGCTATTTGAACATCTAAGCT
>NW_015625077.1:56515-57916 GCF_001515625.1 Sinocyclocheilus rhinocerous
GTGCAAGCACCGAATTCATCATAAACAACAAAGATGCAGTGTAAGAGATTAATTGTGCAGTGTAGTCAGATTTTTTATTAACGGGAGTTTTTGCGAGATTAAACTGATCTTTTTAGTAGCCTAATGTTGAGAGTTCTTTACTCGCTTTCTGTGCACAGTTTATTCCATGTTGTTGGTTTTTTTATTATTTTATTTTACTTTACAAGAGAACTTGCGAAGTCTTGATTTACTACTAATGCGTAAAATAGAAAAGAAATAATATAAATATATAATATAATATAATATAAATAAACGCATCTCCGACAGTTTTTTCTGTGTAGCCTATAAGAATAGGCCTATGTCGTGCAATAACGGTTTTATTTTTATAAGATGACTGAAAATTTTACTTGAATTTCGTAGTTTATTCTTACTTTTGGAAACCTAATTGTTTTATAATTACTATTCTTGGGGTCGAAGCCCGCACTGGTGCGGTCTGTCTCGTATTTTCTTGATGAAAGAGAAAAGAACTAAAAATACTCCTTCATTTTTGATCATACAGATAAGAATAAGGTATCATTTGAAACCGCAAAGGGTCTACTTTTATTTGTGTATAGTCATAATAACAACAAAACAATGTGCTTTGTTAAAGTAATCCATATGAAACCAACGCGATGTCCAGTTTTCCCGTCTCAACTCATTGTCTCTAATACGATCACGCCCACGAGCCGATCGTGCTTTTCAAATTCTAAACATCCATGTGAGATGTGCGCACATGTAAACACCCACATCGCCTCCGCGTAAACAAACAAGTTCATCCCGGCTACTTTTTGTTTCTGGAAGAAGACGCGCTGAGAGGAATAACCCAGAATTTACCTCAGAAAAAGAACACAACGCGATGCGTCGCGCAGCTAGATCCAGTGGAGAATATCATTCTGATGAGTAGCCTAAGATTACTTGCATCTGTTGTTATTGTGTTATTGTGACATAACTTGTACACATTTTACTAGTTAGACTTTTCCCAAACTATAATTCCTGACTACATGTATGAAATCAAGTGAAACATTTTGGAATATGTGTCATTTCATTGTCTAAATGTCTCACAATGCCAGGATGTGTTTAATGTTTTATAACATATAAAACCACAATATATAAAAGTAGTGTTAACACTGTGATATTAGAGTCTATGAATGTTTGGCACAAAGGTGTGTTACTGTTCAAGACTCAGTGTTCAGATCAGTATGTTCAATCATGTGTCCTTGACCTTCACACAGCTCAGTTCAGTTTAAATACAGGTGCATCTCAATAAATTAGAATGTCGTGGAAAAGTTCATTTATTTCAGTAATTCAACTCTATTTAATACACGAGTTTCCCAATTTAATTCAATGCACACAGACTGAAGTAGTTTAAGTCTTTGGCTCTTT
>NW_015625078.1:0-286 GCF_001515625.1 Sinocyclocheilus rhinocerous
TCTTCTTTAATTATGTCGAGTCGAGTCGCAAGTCATCAAATTTGGTACTCGAATCCGAGTCGAGTCTGGAGTCAAGTGACTCGAGTCCACACCCCTGGAATTTACACTTCAATTATGAGACTACGGTGTTTCCCATACATTGAGTGCGGGCGTTTTTATATCACTGTATTTCTGAAGGAAACCGACTGTCTTCAGAAAAATCATTTTAATTTAATCTTGCATGTAATGTCTGATAAAGCAGTGTTTTTTTGAGCGGAGCGCTGCTTTGTGTACAGCCGTTACTTAC
>NW_015625079.1:0-1811 GCF_001515625.1 Sinocyclocheilus rhinocerous
ACAGCATATTGCTGTAAACTGCAATGCATTCTGGGGTCGCGTGACATTTGACACAAATGTACAGTATATTGCTGTAAATTTCAAATCTACAGAGACATTGCGGGATCTTCAACGGTCGAGATTCGGGAGCGGCAAGAGGAGTGATTCACAACTGTGGTAAGTGACTTATTACAGTTTTTTTATTGTTCATGTTTGGTAACTGTTGTAGTATATGAAGGTATCCATGTTCACGGTTCATATTGGTAACCCCGGATTCACGCATCCTCCGTCCGCGGGGCGCGAGGGAGACTTTCGGGAGCATGGGCGCGGTAGGATTTCACACATTACCCGGCCTCATAGCGGCTATGGGCAGACACACATTCCCCGGCGTTATAGCAGCTATGGGCAGAAAATCTGTGGGTTCCTGTGTTAAGAATTACATGCTTCGATGACAACAGTTGTGATTCACGGGAACTTCGTGTTGATCAGCACACTTTGTTGTGATTATTTTACGGTGTAAATCAGATCTGCACAGGCATTCGTTTGTTAACACGGGTACCAAAATGAAAATGTGCGCTAAAGCCTTGCGCTCACGGAGGATGTGTGTGTCGTGTAAATTCTGAACGGTGCTGTTAAAGCGGTTAACGTAACCAGCGAAAGGTGTATTTGAGGACCTTTGCTAACTTGCTAATTTGCTTATTATTTGTTTGTAATGCCTCTTGTTGTCTTTGGTTTAAAAGAATGAGTTAATCCAGCCCAGCTTCTTGTGTGGCCTTGCCTCTCTGTTCACAGCATATTACACCAGGAGGAGACCACCGGAACTCTGGACTTCATTCAAAGGTAACGGTCGAATTCTAGGAATTTAAGTACCTACATTTTATACATGTAGATATTTTATATTTTATAAGATATAGTATTTTTTGAGGATGAATGATTTAGATGTTTCCCTGTTTAATACTTGCAAGCTGGGTTTATTAAATCAGGTGTTTTAATTAGTGGTACATCTACAATATTTGAGAAACACTGCTCTAACATATTGGTCACATTTCAAAAACATGATTACATACCTCAAAAGCTAAAACCAATGTGAATTACATATTGTCTGTTTCCTGACCCTTTAGGCACTCTGTAGGTATTAATCCGGAGAGAGGAACAATGAAGTTGAAAGGAAAAGTGGCATCTAAAACAACAGGACAAATGGTACAGAAGAAACAGCTTGAAGTGAACCCACATGTTGTCACTCTTCTTTGCAAAGTGAAGGATTTTCAGTGGAATTTCTGAAATGTAAGTGCACACACACAAACACCTAGATATTTTTTTTCCTTTTATTAGTTTCTATCTTTATCTGACTGTGCCTGTCTTCGCTCTGTCTCTGACTGCAAGTTATTCCTCTATCAGTATCTGACTGTATGTTTTGTAGGCTATCTAATATATTGTCCTTTTTGTTCTTTTTAATATTTCTAGCCACTCTTTGCATCCTGGGATGGAACCGCATCTGGAGCTAAACTGCTCTCCCTTTTTTAATCAGAAGTTTTGTTGGACTCACTTGAGGCCTTTTTGTTTGGCCATGTTGGACTGTTCATGAAGTGTCTTTGTGGTTTATAGGACAATTTTATTATGACCATGTTGGTTAACTTGAGGTTTGTTTTAAAGTTATGCAGGGTAATATATGTTTCAAGTAATTTAAAAATGTTTAATTTCATGCCCAATTTATATTGTAATTCAAAATAATACTAAATACACTGTTTCATGACATTTCTTTCATGCACATTTTAAAGTTATATATTAAATAAATTTTGACCTGTTTTTCAAGTTTAAGAATTGTCAAATTA
>NW_015625080.1:0-250 GCF_001515625.1 Sinocyclocheilus rhinocerous
GGGTTTGACCGCCTGCTGGCCACGGCTACACAGCCTGCCAGCCCAAGAGGGGGCCGCCGAAGACGGAGGCCCACGAAGGGACCTCGTCAGCGCCCCGTTCTTCTGGCCTCGGACAGCGGGAGAGAAGGTGAGTCCCCCTCCCAAAATCCTAACCTCTTCTATGATGTGTTCCAACAGGTGACGGGAGGGGGCTCATTTGGGAAGGAACAACGGGAGGACGACAGGCTGAAGCATGGCTGGACCCAGGTCC
>NW_015625080.1:791-1046 GCF_001515625.1 Sinocyclocheilus rhinocerous
CTGCTCTCCAGCCGAGTCGGCATCCCAGCGGAGATCCTGACCGATCAGGGTACCCCCTTTATGTCCCGGCTAATGGCTGACCTCTGCAAGCTGTTGCGGGTGAAGCAGTTGAGGACCACAGTCTACCATCCCCAGACCGACGGATTGGTCGAACGCTTTAACCAGACTCTGAAGCAAATGTTGAGACGAGTGGTCGCGGAGGACAAACGTGACTGGGACCTTATGATCCCCTACGTCCTCTTCGGGATCCGCGAA
>NW_015625081.1:0-199 GCF_001515625.1 Sinocyclocheilus rhinocerous
AAGCATTATAATATGATAATCAAGTATTATTTAATGATAGAACTTAAGTAATTAGAATTAAAAACTTGATAACCATGTATGAATGCATATTAGTCATTTTAACTGAACTTAGGACTGGTGGTGGTGCTTTTTTGGTCATTCAGTGTTTCTGTAAAAAAAATTGGGGTAAAACTAACAAAAATACTGATAAGATAATAAT
>NW_015625081.1:290-673 GCF_001515625.1 Sinocyclocheilus rhinocerous
AAGGATTAATGAGCTGCTGGATTCATGAATATTAATCGGGTTGTGTGCGTTCGCTCAAACTGATTTGCTGAAATAAAAACAGGGATGATAATAGGTGAGCGCCAGCCAATGAAATTGCCGTTTGCGCATTAGTTCCGCCCACTACCGGAAAACCCGGCAGTTCTTAAAAGCTGAAAAATTCCAAAAATGTAGCGCATCAATTCTCTCTCTCTCTGCGTGTGTGTGAGACAAAGCGACGGCGAGTCGAGCGCCTTAACACTAGAGTTAGCTAGAGTAAATATTTAGTCGCATATGCACGTGATTTATTCGCAATGTAGAGGGTCGTATGTATATATGTGTATATATATATATGTATATATGTGTATATATATATATATATATAT
>NW_015625082.1:0-604 GCF_001515625.1 Sinocyclocheilus rhinocerous
ATTTATACGCTTTCAAACATTTCCGCGTGTAGCGTGCCAGGGTTGTCAGGTTTTCACAACAAAACCTGCCCAATTGCTACTCCAAACTAGTCCAATCGTGTTTCGAGGGGGGTCCACCGGTAAAAATCGTGTTCCAGGGGGTAAAATACAAGTTTTTTGGTGGGGTTCCCCAAACCATGGACTTGGTAACACTGTAGCGTGCCAACTTGATGCTTCCTCTGAAGACTGCTTAGATGTGTTCGACTTGAAGCAGCGCTGCTTAGACCGATCGGTGTGTGTCATCAAAGTACTGCGAGAGCTATAAGAGAGCGGACTTCTCCTTTTGCTTTCTCTCGCCGTACTTTGCTGTCATACACTGATCGATCTTCAAGTCGAACACACCTCTTTACTCTCACGTGTCACGCGACCGAGTGTAATCACAGCCTCTGCGGTTGAAAAATCGCGTTTTTTAATATTGCGATATTATCGCAAATGCAATTAATCGTTCAGCCCTACCTTAGTATAGGGCTGTGCGATATTGAAGAAAAATTAGATATGCGATAACTTATTAAATAATGCGATATGCGATACGATAATGCTTAATGCTTAAAGTGCCACATGCTCA
>NW_015625082.1:1120-1234 GCF_001515625.1 Sinocyclocheilus rhinocerous
CGCTGCGTCTGTCAGTCATCCTCCATTCAGCATTCAAACTGCGTGTCACGTTCGGTTACACAGATTTAAAAAAAAAAACTGCGCTGGTATCGGATCGGAATTGGCTGATACTCA
>NW_015625083.1:0-199 GCF_001515625.1 Sinocyclocheilus rhinocerous
TTTTCAAACTTTCTGGTCCGGCTTTTCTCAAGCCAACTTAAAGTTAGTCTTGACGAACTTTTTTATCTAGTTATTATTCTTTTTCTGAGACTAAAATTTCTGACTGCTACTCCTCCTAGAGCTTTAACTGTACAGACTCCAAACTCAGCCCAGCTCTTCAGACTGATCTGACCGGGTGTGCTATCTCTTTTCTAACTGA
>NW_015625083.1:10932-11110 GCF_001515625.1 Sinocyclocheilus rhinocerous
CATAGCAACACCTTAGCAACCACCCCGGGTACCCTAGCAACAACCTAGCAACCACCCTCAGTACCTTAGCAACCACATAGCAACACCTTAGCAACTGCCCGGGTACCTTAGCAACCGCATAGCAACACCTTAGCAACCACCCCGCGTACCCTAGCAACCGCATAGCAAAACCCTAGCA